>NC_061121.1:162531847-162647609 GCF_002878395.1 Capsicum annuum
AGAGGGACTCGAACCTCCATAGTTACTTTGACCCCACATCGGTAAATGCAATTTATAGTATCGGTCACTCGGGCCTCCACTTTCATGACTCATCTACACAACCCTTATTAGATCCCTATTAAAATATTTATAACACAATTCCATACAATGAACCACAATGCACATTTAGGCATATATTATTAGTATCGTCATACTAACTACACTTGTAAGGTAACATATCATGTCCACAAAAATTTCCATTAACTTAGGGAGAACAACACACTTTGTTCATTAATACACAGTGGGAGACACCAACTCTCCTTTTTCATTGAATCATACCATTGTATTTCAAATATCCCTTTATATCATGCAATAGTTCAAAACTAGTTCAATTTTACAAATTTCCACAGTTCTTATTATTCAACCAATTTCATATTATGGGGTTGGGGTCATAACTTCTTCAAAAGTCACAAATTTGGGAAAATCACAATTTCCTAGTTCATTCACCATGCCCATGCACCTAAAAGTTCAAAACCATATTTAAAACATGGAAATCATATATAAATCGTGTGAAAGATTGTTCAATTCATAAATATTCAAAAAACCCAACCCTTGTTTCAAAACCATCATAATAATCTCATGAACAATACTTTAAATCATATGATTTTAAAAAATTAACAATGAGGGAAGAGTAACATGCTTGTAATAGTAAGATGTATAGAGAGAAATCACCCTTGAGAGCCCTAATTAATTAACCTCTTGAAAACTGTAAGTGTTCTTGACCTTGAGAATATGGGAGTATTTAAGACATTAATTAGATAGTTTTTGAGAGATAATGAAACTCTAAAGAGGATATAAGATGCGGGGTTTCTATTTTATTAAGAGTGGAATTGCCCAGAATGCTCTCAACTTACTGAAAAAGTGTCGCCTTTGATTACAAGTCAACCACTTGACTCATAACCACTCCTTATGACGTTTCACCATAAGTCATAACCAAGGTAGTACAACTAAGGCACCCTATATTGCTATCTTTATGACTCAATGGCACCACTCATAATGGGACCCTATGACTCGTAGGGTCCAGTCGTAGTCAAAACAAAACCTATTTTGGGACTTACACTGGGCATCTTACGATTAAACCTAATGACTCATAATATATCCTTATGACTCTTTGTTAGCCACTCATAGTCAGAGCAGAATCAAGCCACAAACTTACTAGTTTGGTTACAACTCATCCCAATGACTCATCAGGATACCCTACGACTTATAGGGTCTAATCATAACCAGGGTAGTAAGCTCAAAGCTCATGAAATTTTCAAGGTCCAAAATCCGAGTTGGTTTAATAACTTGAAGAAGATCTATTGACGGTATAACATGAATATAGATATGGAAAATTTTATGGCTAAATATATGGTTTGTCAGCAAGTAAAGGATGAGCACTTGAGGCTTGATGGCATATCTCAAGAAATTAAGTTGCCTATGAGGAAATGGGAGAAAATCAACATGCATTTTAATACTGCTCTTCTATGGTTTCATAGTAAGTATGATTCAATTTGGGTCATCATGGATATGATGACTTAGTCAGCTCACTTCTTGCCTGTGAGGACTACTTACTCTGGAGAGGATTATGCTATGTTGTTTATTTAGGAGATTATCAAATTTCATGGTTCTATAGTTTTCATTATTTTGGACTGAAGTATGCAATTTTTTTCTCACTTTTGGCATTTCTTCTAGAAAGGCCTAGGCATAGGGGTAAACCTTAGCACCGTATTCCACCTAGAAAAATAGATAGGACCACTTAGACCTTGGAAGATATGATATGGGCCTGTGTAATTTATTTTGGAGATAAATGAGTGGATTATTTTCCACTCATCGAGTTTGCTTACAATAATAGAGTGTAGATCTCTTATTGGGTGGCTTAAGGTTGGTGAGACTAGATTGTTCGGTCCAGGATTGGTTCACCAAGCCATGAAAATAGTGAAGGTAATTAGGGATAGGCTTAAAATTGGTCAGAGTCACCAAAAGTCCTATGCGGATATGAGGCAAAGAGAGTTGGAGTTCAAGGATAGTTATTGGGTGGTACAATCATGCTTAACATATGCATTGTCCTATTTACTTTCTTTTTGGATTTTATTTCATGATTTTAGGGTTGTATTTTTGTCTTATAATCATGCTAATGGATGACTTGATTCATCATTCGAGGATGAATAATCCTAGGGAGGAGAATATAACACCCCTGATTTTTCCCTCTAAAAATTTCTTGACTCTTGTGCTCACTGCCTAGGTAATTACTCTCCTAATAAGTTATGAAGACTCATTACGAGGTGTAGGGCTTAAGTCATAGGCAAACTAATCAGGAATGCCCATAATTTTGTTTGGAGTATGACTGGACCATTATGAGTCATAAGGTGAGGCCACGAGTTATAAGGTGTGACTCGTGACCAGACCAGTGAAAGGGTTCCAGGAGTCTACCCATACTATGAGTCTAGGCAATAACTCATACCCAGACGTCACGATTCGTGACGTGACCCGTAGAGATTTGGGATAGTTTTTCCCACACGTTCTTATTAAGGGAAATCGGTTTTTTCTCCCATCCAACTTCTATTCCATGACTTACAACACTCTTGTAGCCCTATTATCATCAAATTATCATAATATAAACATTATTCTTCTCTTAAAATCCCCAAGTCAATAACAAGCTAGGGTTTCTAAGGATGGTCATCTAGAGATCCAGTTGGTGGTTTCTCTCCATAACTTTTAATATCTCAAGCATTTATCTCTTCCCTAAAGCTTTTTTTTTGAAAAGTTGTGTTTAAGGTTATTACCCATGTGATTTAACTGTTGATTTGGAAATTGGTTTGAGGACTTTTAGGTACTGTTGATTGAATTTCTTTTCCCATGGATTTTGTGAATCATTTATGTTTTTAATTGATGTCTTTTGAACTATTTGGGTGCATGATCATGGTAAACAAGAATAGGGGGTTGTGGGTTCCCCTAAATTACTTTTATATACTTACAGGGGCCCTGGATTCCCCCAAATAAATGGATTTAGGTAATGGAATTGGTAATAATCTCAACCCACTTTATGAAGTTGTCTTTGAAACATGGATAGGTGCATATTGAAACCTAATTTAAAACTATTGCATTGTATAAAAGGCTAACGAAATACAAATGTCTTTGAAAATCCTTTATTGCCATAGTTGATTTTAAATTAAACCTTGGGGGTTATGAATTCTCCAAAGTTAATGGATAATTGGACCATAAGGGTCATAGAGTCCCCAAGTTAGTGATTAATCGAACAATGAGAGGCATGAATTCCCCCAAGCTTATGGTCAATGGAAATGGCATAATGATATTAGCTTGCAAGTGTAATTGGTATGGTAATACCAATGGTATGTGCCTTAATGTATGGTCCTTCGTTAATGAACAGGAACATGTAAATTTTTTAATTAAGCTTAAATAGGGGTTGTGTAGTTGGTCGTGAAGGTGGGGGTCTAAAGGACCGATCACATTTACCAATATGGGGGTTGGTCTTAATGATCATATTCTTATATCACTCCTTGTATATATTTATCATGAATTGAAAAAGGGTCGTGGATTCCCCAAACTTCTATGATACCTTTAGTTCATATGGCTAACACTTACTGGAGCCTTTTTAATTGAGGGGAGATAGACGCATATAGCCCTTTAATGCCTTTTATGACGGTTGAAGCTATACAATCCAGTTTAACATTTTAATTCACATGCTAAAACTTGTTCCTTATCGCGGCATATTTTATATATATGTATATGATTGTGTGCATATGGTTGGAATAATTTTGGATTGATTGATCGCGATATTATTTTATCTCTTCAATGAGTTACATGCTAGCGCTCACTCCACTTACCGTCCTTGGATGCTGAATCCTAATGTGATGCAGGGTCCAAAGACACTTCTATTTCCTTACATTGTGGTAGGCAATTTTCGAATTGTCCATGAGTCATCTTAGAATTGATGAGCATCCATTCTTTGAAAGGCCCTTATTTCATGGCCTTGTTTTTACTTATGTCATAGACTACCTTTTGGTTCCCTTTTTGGCTATGGTCAGAGACATATCCCGGCTTAGGTTGATGTTTGGTTTCTTAGAGGCTTTTGTGGACAAAGTGTTGGTGGATTGTGTTATGGATTCTTAAATCCCTCTTGTTATTGATTTATCTATCTTTTTATATATTGAGAACTCATCTCTATCTTGTTATATATTAAAAACTTATCCGCTGCTAGTTAAATTGTGTTCTGACTAGATAGGCTAATGGGATGGTCTCTGGTCCTTGGCGTACTTAAGATACCAGTCACGACTAGGCTTTGTTTTGGGTTGTGACATATATTTTGAGACTAATGTATATTTTACTTGATCGTACTTTATATTCTTTTGGATTAGAGGATCTGTACCGACTCTACTAGGACGTGGGATGTAATTTTTATCTTATCTATCTTTCATATTATTACTTAATTTATCATTGTATGTCTTACTTGCACATTTTTTGGCATTTATGCTATTTTCCACCAAATTATCCCATTGCTTATAGCTCCAAACTACGGTTTAACTTACCTACTGTTGGGATAAAGTAGGTGACATCATGGCCTAGAAAGTGGGTCGTGACAAGGTTCTTGGGTAGTTTTCATTTCATATTTATGTATTTGTAAAATATATTATAATAAGGCTTTAGTATTATTTTCTTATCTTAATAATTCTACATATCATGTTGAAAGGGTGGTAAGGGATTCTCCTTTCTAGGTGGATTAGAGTAGGTTCCTCTCGAAATGGTAATTTGGGTCATGATAATTTGGTATTAGAGCCTAGGTTACCGATCTCTCAGTAAAAGAGTGAAGGCCGAGTCGAGTCCTAGGATTGATATATTGAAGTCCACATCTAATCATCAAGAATCTATGAAGTATTTTAGGAAAATAATTTCACTTCTTTCCTCTCTCATATGGTTTCACTTGTTGCATGGGTTAAGTCCAATTGGTATCTTTTGATTTAAATTGATTTCTCAACAAGGCAAGTGGATGTCACTTGACTCCTCTTGTAAGGATACAAGCAACAAAAATTGGAATTGAGAAGGTTCCAATTGGTATCTGGCCATAAGGGTTATGTATAACATGTTCGATAACGAACTCAGGCTCATCAAGTTCCCAAGTAGAGCTTATGTTAATAAGATATAAAGAATGATTTATTGATTTTGCAATTTTTTGAATTCATGTGATTTGTGATTTGTAGCTGATTGATTAATTTTAAATCAGAGATAGGTGAATGTTGCAAGCTTCTATGTGTTGTGTGGTGCGTTAAGAAATTTGACTACGACCGTGCTTGTCTTGTTGGTAGTAACATGAAGGTTTAATTTGGTGCTTAAGGTTAATGGTTTTTTATGCATATGTGAATCATTATTGGTTAAATTATTATAAATATTATGGATTGTGAAGGTCATAACTTGCTTATGTGTTAGTGATAAGAATTCTTGTTATGTGATTTAAGTCGAAAATGGTATGCTAAATATTTGCCATGCTCTTATGATTGCTAAAATTATAATGAAAAAAGGTATATACTTGTGGAATATCATGTTTGAAGTGGTTGGTGTATGAATAAGTACCATATAAAAAGGGTTATTATTGCTTGATAGTGGGAATTACAATAAGAAACTTTTATGGTAATCCATGATTGTGATTCAAGAAAAATTTCTTTTGACTTTAAATTTTATGATAACTTAAAGATTTAATTGATGACTGAATTGTCAGTTAAGTAAATGAAAAGGTGAATATGGTAGCCTTTGGTAGGAAAGTTAATTGATTGATGTGGGTGATGTTGCCAGTCGATGTAACATTTATATTTGAACACTAGACTTTATTTGACTTGGTAAGTTTTACTGTTGATTGAGTAACTGCATGTATTTTGATTATAGTTTGTAGTGGATGAGAAAATAATGAGATTGTGGAAGTAAGTTCTTAATTATTTGTGAAACTATGGTTGCCTATTAGTAGAAATAGTCACCCATGTATTGATTATCAAAATGACTTGTCATTGATTGTTTATTGCTTGACATTGCCCATGTGCTTATTATATAATAATAATTACTGGTTATAGTATTCTTTGGAAATAATGTAATTGAAATTGAATTGTTAAGATCCTTGCAATGAGATAGCTTGATTGAGATTGATAATCTTTAGTTGTAGGGTCGGATGAGGGAATATGGTTATTAGATGTATTCAGGATTATTCATATCCCTCATATTGATCATGATAATATTTGATTGTTATTGCTTCTTGAGTGATTGAGGTATGCTAAGCTGGTAATTTTATTAACCTTAAGCTAGTTGTAGGGCTAAAGGAGTATGGTTGTCCTTGTGTGATAACAGATAAGTCTAGCATATAAAAATTTGGATTAAAATTTTCCTTGGGTTGGGAGTTAAAATTTTTAGGCTAGGCTAGGCTTGGATAAAATTTGAGTGAGGTATGGTCTAGGGCAATTCAAGAATGTATTGAATACATATAACAAAGTTAAGCTTTATTTTATGTTACCTAAGGTGATAAGAAAACCATAGGACTTTCCGGAATCAAATCGGGTGAGTAGAACTCCATGTATCGATCTTGATGTAAATGGGTTATTTTAGGGTGTCTTGGATTTAAGGTGTGTTATGAAAGGACAGATTTTAGAAGAAAAATGGACATTCGGCCTCACCCATGTTGCTATAGAGAAATACATATTTCTATAATGACCTACTCCAAAGAGAAAAAAGTCCCACTTTAGCGGGATCAATGTCTCTATATCAACATAGGTCGCTATAGCAACATCATTATAGTGGGGTAAGTCTTTGTTTCATCAAAATTTTCCCCAAAATATTTCATTATTTCAAAAACCCATTTTGTGGAAGGTCAAGGGCGATGAGGGGCGGTGTAGTTAATAAACGATAACGAGTGGGTAAGAAGGGTGATGCATAAGAAACTCTGAAAATAATGTCATTCTAATTTTTGAACTCATTTTTCTCTTCACCATGCCTATTTAAGGTTGAACAAATGGAAAATTGATATCTATTGTAATGACTCATTCCTTGTTACTGAATATGTATGCGATAGTAGCATATATTTATTATTCATCATAAGTGTTGGGCATAATTCTTTAGTATGGGAGTGTATTTGATATCTACTAAGGTCATAAAATATCCCTATCACAAATTTAAGTTGAAAGTATTCTTGTCGATTTAGAGTCATCGTTTATTTACTTGGATATGGTTAAAGTCATGGTTTGTTGACCTGGATATTGTCAAGGTCAAAATTGTTGACTTGGTCATGGTTTGACTTAACTTGTTGTCTCTTGACTTGTACTTGACTGAAGTTGTAGAGTTACCTGAAAAGGGTAAGTGTCACAAACTTGAGGTATTTATCATAATGTTGTTCATAGTTGTAATTGTGACAAGGTGATGAGTATCTTTTTTCATTCGTCATTGAGGTTAATTAAGATGAAAGAGAAATAGATTGACTTATAATAACTATTGGGGTTAAATCTGAGAGTTAGGATGGATGACGTATGATGTGAAGGTGATGAATGATCAACAAGAATAATAATGGGAATACTCTTAGGCAACACAAGTGGATAATAGTGTTGGAGATTAAATTGTTATAAAAGTTGTCATGTTTTCTTTTGTGATTTCTTATAGTGTGTACGTGTATACTTACTGGTATGTGTTATTTTACTAATACTACTCTTGCTATATGTTTTTTTTGGGGGGTGGGGGTGGGGTATAGTCTAGTTGCATGATTAGTTGATGTTTCATAGATGACGTGGATAGTGATCTCCAACAGCTTTTACTCCTCTCATTCATAATGGAATTTGTGTCCAATTTTATCGTTCTTAATTTGAAAGATCTTGTAACTATTTAGGCTAGCTCCTTGTGTAGTTTTCATTCCACATTTAAACATTTGTAAAATCTATTGTAATAAGGTTTAGGTATTTTTTTTACGTATCGTAAGACTTTTGCATATCATGTTGAAAGGGTGGTGAGGGGTTCTATCATCTAGGTGGATTAGAGTATGTGACCTCAAGATTTGTAGTTTGGGATATGACATAGAACCTCCCAAAGTTTCAAACTCAGTATAGCATATGACCCGTTATTCATCTATTTTCTTAAACTTATAACTTCTTAGATTGTTACTTCATATTTGTATTTATAGGTGTATTTATACATCTCATATAGGGTCTTTTTCAGTTCAGCTTAATATCTTAACACAACATTTCAATATTTATTAACATATTTTATATCTACATATCTCACATGCTCAGTACATTCAAAGTACTGATCACATACCTTTTCTTGCGCTATATTATATCCTTATATAGGTTCATACCCTCAACATTAATCACACAGTTGATAAATTGTAGTGCCTTTCCAGCTAGCTAACAATGTAGAGTCAGTATCATTCAAGGACGAAACTCTATGTTTTATTTTATTATTACATCCTAGTTTTTAGATAGTTTAGAGTTAGTTGGGGACTTGTCCCAGCAACTTATCATTACTAAAGGCTTTTGGATAGACAGATATTCAGCTTTATGATTATATCAGCAAACTCTAGTTATTAATTTCAATATTGGTTTTGGTATTTATTATTTATTTTTAGTTTTAGCTTTTTCTTAGTATATTTTAGTTATATTTAATATTCTTAGCATCATGCTATACAATGAGTTAGATTGGAGTTAGTTGTGTCCATAAGCATCATGTTGTAACTATGGTGTAGTCTTGGGCCATGACATAAAATAACTAAAGATATTAAGTCAAAATAATATTTCTTAAAGAAAATTAAGTTTTCTAATATGGGAAATTTCTTACAACGGACATAAATTATATGAGCATCATGGATTCCAATGTACAACCCTAGTTGGGAGGGTGCCATATACCTTACCAAGGGTATAGAACATGTCTAATGTGGATCTACTACTGGGTCCTCAAGGCCAAAGAGTCGGGCGAAACGACTCCATTGCTACGTTGGTAACATAGTTTTGGAGCTTGAGTTGTCTTAACCCTTATTATTTCGATGCTAAATACTACTCCCAAAATAATATTGTATTTATTATTTGTTCATAACTAGATAAAACTATATATTTAAAAATAAAGTATTAAATTACTTCAAATAACTATTTTGACTGAATAACAAGATCATGGAACTAGTCATGTTAAATCTTACTAAATTATGAGATCATGAAATCAATTATGCAAAAATACTTGTTAAGGATTTGAAATAATATTATGATTGTAAAATTCATGTATAATTATTTTCAACAAGAACAATATTCATAGAATAATATGTTGAAACTAAAAATATATGATTTGCATAATTGGATATGACCCCTGAATCACAAAATCATAAAATTCTTGTATCAATTTTCTAAAGCTAGGACATGAGAGTAAAAGGAAACTCTCATTGAAAACCCAACATATAGGAAATCAATTAAAAGGTGTGGATTGAGAATCTTTACTGAAATCAACTAACTAAATCTAAAATTTTTGACATGAGGATGAAAGGATTTCCTCACTGAATTTTTACATACCTTTCATCACTCCAAATATCCATGAAGAATTTCACCTTGGAAGAAGGATCATAAGAACCTTTCTTGAAACCTAGAGATGAGTTCTTGATATAACTAGAGATAAGAAAATGATTTGATGTTATAATCTTAAAGAAATCCTTAAATTTATATTGTAAGAATATGGAGAATGCTCACTTAGACATAGGAGGGTTGAATAGCTCTCTTGGGGCCAGTTGTGGTCGACTAAAGTGATAAAAGTGACAAAAAAAACTAAAAACAAAATGAGTTTTATAAAAAGGGAAAATGACAAAAATAGCACTTCATTCTAAAATAATTTCACTAAAATAATCCCCAAATTTCAATATTCCCTAATTATTCATCAAACTAATTCCACTTAACAGCCATCACTAAAAGACCTTGATACCATGTATATCATCTATATACCAGCAATATCTTTTATTCACATTTTCTTGTATATTAGCATATGAGGCCTGCATACTTGCTTCCCACCAAATACAAAAAAGTGTATTTTTTTATTTGTTCTATAAAAATAACGTATTTTATTCAACAATGATACACATACATATCTTGTACATCAATGATATAGTATCTATACATATCTTATACATACATACATACGTACATATACATATATATATACATATATATATATATATATATATATTCTCTATGTAAATGATACAAATTATATTTGCAACATACACAAAATACATATTCTATACAATAATTATATAGTCTCTATACAATTATATTTATTTTATTAAATAAAAGGAGATTTTTTAGCCCAAAAAAAATTGGAGCCAAAAAAAAAAGAAAAAATTGAAGGAAAGGGCTTGAATGACCCAAATTATGAAATGGCCAACAACCCAAGATTGGAATAGCCAATATGTGGAATTAATTGGGCCAACTAGCCATGTAATGTCCACTGGCCTAAAGACGGGCCGTTAATTTTGAAAATGGCCAACCCATATCCTTTTCTCTAATTCATATATTTCTTGTAGATATACGAATCGTATACATGGATTACATAACATAAAATTGATGTATAGTTCATAATTGATATGAACGGTGATCCTCCTAGTCAACCGTATTCTCACTAACCAAGAACTTCAGGTCATGATATGACCCATAAAACCCAACCACAATTCATGGAGTGGGTCATGTATGGTCATTGTTTGACAGCACATCGCTAAAATGCTCATAACATTTTACTTCATCCTTAGATTGACGAACTGTCAGTGGTGTTGTAAAGAAGACGCAACGACCTTTATTTTGGTAGGTAATGATCTGAGCAAATCATCATAGTCTAGGAGTAATTATAATTTTAAGTTGTCCCTACAAAATATTATACGAGAACTTAATTGGTAGAGGAGTTTCTAACTCAACTTTGTGTTAGGTGCTGTTTATGAACTTAAATCATATCTAATACTCTTACCACTCTTAAATTTGACCTTAAAACCTAGGTGTAACAAACAATTGATGGATTTAGGTATAACTACACACTAAGATGTTTCAATTCATAGCCTAAATGCTCGGGGTGTTACAAAATATCCCTCTTGAGATCCTTTGTCCCCGAATGAAGGCGATGGAATTGTGATAAATGTATGGATTTAAAAAATCATAGTTTATATTGGAATTCTAAAACTGTACTTATTAACCAGGGTTTGACAACCAACTAAGAATGATTCATGAGTGCATATATCAGATGTTGTCTAACATAAGGCTGGCATTCATAGGATCGTAGAGTTAGACTAGGATCACTGCTTAAAGCTATTGATGCTCACTCTAGAGACTAGAAATGTTCGTGAATCCTTGTGAAGTATATATACCTATGTCATGGGTATAACACTGTAATGCAAGAGATTAATAAAGTGTCGTAATGACTAAAATTCAAAAAATACACTAGAGTAAGAATGAATCATTGTCTCATCGTATCTCTTTTCTATAGCTTGTTATAATTTGTACCTCAAGATCTGATTTGGTTTCTCACTTTATCATCTCCCATTTAGAGTAGAAGCCAAATTCTAAGTCTACTGATCTTTTGAAATTCTCTAAACTAAACTATACCCATCTTCCTATACATGATAAAGGCATCCTATTCATATGACTACTAAACTATGATCACATATATAAAATACTTGCACCATTACACTTTTCAAAAGTTGCCAACTTAAATTCTTGCATATATTATGTCAAGCCTACTAGATTTATTTCATAAAACTAGCATCACTATCCCCAAAATTTCAATCTTTCCATCTTGGTGATCATTGATGTGAGCCTAAACACCAAGTTATTTCACTATTATTTACCTCACATTTTTCTCTTTTTGGTATTGCCTTGAGATTAAACGATGTGAATTACATTTTTGTTTGGTATTTTTCTAATGTAAGAGCGTCTTGAGGTATTTGGAGCTTAAATAAAAAGAAAAAGAGCACCAAGGAACCAAAAGGAACTAAGGAAAGATCAACCTCACAACATGTAGAAAAATAAGAGAAAAATGGCTAAAGAGAAGCGGGCTTGCATCAATGCTACAAAGCAAGCAGTGGCACGAATCCAGTACGCTTTTAGGACCACTTTCCCCACTGACCCAAAGAAAGGGGTGAAGCAAGAATCAATAATATTCTAAAATTTTATTTGTTCTTTGCACCATAACTCTTCTTTTGAGCAAGTAGGAGATTTACTATAACACCCTGGGACTACCCCTAGACGTTATGTGGTGCTTAGGAGACAAGTAGTCCAAAGATAGATGAAATAATTGCAGTTGTTATTTCTCAAGTAAATATGATGGCACATATAAAATAATGGGCAATAGACTCTGGGGCTACTTGACACATTTGTGTAAATTGAGAAGCATTTTCCTCCTATGCATCAATAGCAGATGCAGAGAAGTGGTCTACCTTGGAGACTCAAGAAATGCTAAAGTCTTAGGCAAGGGTAAATTTCTCCTAAAACTCACTTTTGGAAAAACTTTAGCCCTTATGGATATGATACATATTCCTATAATGCGAGCAAACCTGATTTCTGTGGCTGTGCTGGATAAAGCTGGAATAAAAGTGTCTATTGAATCTAATAAGATTATTTTGATAAAAAATAATGTATTTGTGGAAAAAAGTTATTGTAACCATTGACTTTATGTATTTAATATTATCAATGATAGTGTATCAGTTTCTGCTTATATAATTGAGTTTATTTCTTTATGGCTAGATTAGGACATATTAATATTAAATATATAAACAATATGCAATCACTTGGTTTAATATCCGGTTTAGATTCAATTAATTTTGATAAATGTGAAATATGTGTTGAAGCTAAAATTACTAAAAAGTTATATTTTTCAGTTAATAGAGAAACTGAACTGTTATCTTTGATTCACACTGATTTGGGTGATTTAAAACAAACTATGACTAGAGGTGGTAACAGATATTATGTGACTTTTATTGATGAGTTCTCTAGATTTACTAAATTGTATTTGTTTAGAAATAAAGATGATGTTTCTATGCTTTTGTGTCTTATAAATTTGAAGTTGAAAATCAACTTAATAGAAAAATCAAGAGAATAAGATCGGATAGAGGTGGTGAATACTTGTCTTTAAATGCTTTTTGTGAAAAGAAAGGAATTATTCATGAAGTAACTCCACCTTATACACCTCAATCTAATGGAGTAGCTGAAAGAAAAATATGACATTGAAAGAAATGATGAACTCTATGTTAATTATCTCTAATGCACCTGTTAATTTGTGGGGTGAAGATATTTTATCTGCATATCACTTACAAAATAGAATTCCTCATAAAAAAATAGGTAGAACCCCTTATGAATTACGGAAAGGTTATAAACCTAATTTGAAATATTTAAAAGTATGGGGGTACCTCACTAAAGTTCTTTTACCTAAATCTAAAAAGAGAAAAATAGGTTCCAAAACTATTGATTGCATGTTTATTGGATATGCTGAACATAGTGTTGCATATAGATTTCCTGTTTTGAAAAGTGACATGCTTGATAGCAATACTATTATTGAGACAAATAATGCTGAATTCTTTGAAAATATTTTTTCACTCTGTAATAAAATATCATATGCATCTATTGAAAGAGAAAATGAATCTACATCTAATATTGAGGAATTAAGAAGAAGTAAAAGTCCTAGAAAATAATATTTTTATTATGGAAATGATTTTCAAACTTTTCTTGTTGATAACGAACCATCAAATTATTTTGAAGCTATATCATCTTCTGATGTTCAATTTTGGAGAAAGTTAATAAAAGCTGAAATTGATTCTATCATGAAAAATAATACATGAGTTTTAATTGATTTACCTTCTGGTGCAAGACCTATTAGTTGTAAGTGGATTTTTAAAAAGTAAATTAATCATGATGGATCTATAGATAAATATAAATCCCATTTAGTAGCTAAAGGATTCGCTCAAAAATAAAATATTGATTATTTTGATACATTTGAACCAGTGATAAGAATTTCTTCTATTCAAATTTTAATTGCTTTAGCATAAATTCCTAAACTTTTTATCCATCAAATTGATGTAAAAATAACTTTCTTAAATGGTTATTTAGAATAAGAAATTTATATGGTTCAACCTGAAGGATGTGTAGTTTCGGGATAAGAAAATAAATTTTGTAAATTAATTAAATCTCTTTATGGCCTTAAATAAGCTCCTAAATAGTGGCACAAAAAGTTTGATCAAGTTGTAATAAAAGATGGATTTTCTTTTACTAAAGTGGATAAATGTGTTTGTACTAAAGCAATAGACAATGATTATGTGATAATTTTCTTATATGTTGATGACATGCTTATATTTTGTACATGTTTAAATATTGTATAACATACCAAATTATTTTTGTCTACTAACTTTTATATAAATGATCTGGGTGAAGTGAATATGATATTGAGAATTAAAATTATAAGGAGTGAAGATGGTATAATGTTATCACAAGAACATTATATGAAAAGACCTCTTAAGAAGTTTGAATGTTGGGAGGTAACTCCAATAGCCACTCCTTATGATGTTAATTCTAAATTAAAAAAGAATAATGGTGATTAATTTACTCAGTCTAAATGTGCATAGAATATTGGGAGTCTAATGCATTTGATGAATTTTACCAGACTTGATACAACGTAAGCTGTGTGTAGACTGAGTAGATATACTCATAACCCCAATAAAGAGCATTGGTTTGCATTAATGAGACTAATGAAATATTTAAAAGGAAACATGAATGATGGCATTCTATATAGTGGACTTTTTTCTACTTTAGAAGAATATTGTGATGCAAACTGGATCTATGATTCAGATGAGACGAAATCCACTAGTGGTTATGTGTTCACCTTAGGTGGTGGTGCTGTATCATAGAGATCAGCTAAACAAATGATTATTGCTAGATCTATGAAATTAGAGTTTGTATCTCTGGAGCTGGTACTGGGGCTGAATTTCTAAGAAATTTTTTAGCGAATATCCCTTTTAAAAAGGATGATCTATTCCCTAATATCCCTTTGAAAAAAAATGATTTGTAGTCTGATATCTTTTTAAAAAGAATTAACTGATTCTTTCTGTATATATACACTGTGATTGTCAAGCCGCAATTGCTATTGCGAAGGATAAATCTTACAGTAGTAAGAGTAGAAATATGAAACTGAGACATGATGTTGTAAGCAGCTGCTGAGAGATGGAATAATTTTCATTGATTATATGAAATTAGAATTGAATTCAGCCGATTCACTGACTAAATCTGTGGGAAGAAAATTAATTTTTCAAACCTTAAAAGAGACGGGGTTAAAGTAAATATGATTGTCAATAGAGATGGTAACCCAACCTATGTGATTGAAAATCCCATGAAGTAGGTTCATATGGGTAATAACAAGTCGATATTGGCACTGCACACTTATTGAGAGTTCTTGAACTGCTACGAAAATTGAGGGATGAGTTATTAACTCTTAATGAATTCATAGTCCTTACGGATGGTGTATTTAAAGTATACACTTTATGATTTCTCCTATATGAGAAGTGGAATGAGGCCTTCCTATGAGACTTTGGCCTAGTTTCTAGAGCTCCCATGAATACCAGGAACGTGCATGGCCTATCGGCGCAAAACTGCATTGAACAACAAAATTATGATCAAAATGTGATTGATAAAGTCCCTGTCTTACAATAAGAGTTATTTGGTTCATAGAAATATTAAATTTCACCATTAATTCTGTAAGTTAAATTTTATCGATCTAAGTTTGGTTTATAGTCCGAAAGACATCAAATCTATCGCATTTTGTCCATATAAATCCAACAAGTTAAATTGTTCTTACTTATAAATTAGTTTAAAATATATGTGGGATTGTTTGATATTTTAAAATAATTTAAATAATATTTTAATCTTACTTTAAGAGAAAGTAAAAATTTTAATTAAATAATAATAACAATTATTGGTTCTCAATTTTGACATGTGCAAAGTTAAGTACTTGGAGACCAAGTATTTTCTTTGAGTGGTGACCAAGTATTTTTTTCTTTGTCCCAAAGAAAATATTGCGCATATGTATTAATTTTGTATTATACCTCCTCACTACTCCAAAAAATTGGCATATCATTCCCAAGCAAAGATGAAAAAATACATTCTCTTTTCATTACTCTTATCATTCCCTAAAGTTTCTTCTCCTCTCTTACCTTAATTTTATTTTATCCAATCATCTTTTAATTTGAAAGTTAACTTGGTTGTTTATAATTAATTTTGTTGATTCTTGTATCCTATGATTAAATATGGAAGACTTGTATAATTTTGGATATCCTTTAATTAATTAGGGAAGTGCCTGTTTAATCGTGGAGAAATATTTCATATTGCCAAAATAGTTACTTAGGACAGTGCCTAGCACGACTCAAGTATTTTATATATTACTTAAAATATTATTGTAATATTATTTAAGTATTATTATTATTATCATCATTATCATCAACAACAACAACAACATCATTATTGTTGTTGTTGTAAATTGTTAACTCTACTATACTGATAATAAAGAATATTATTGTTGTTGTGGTTTATTTATTTTCACAATTGATAGTGAAATTTATTATTGTTTCTCAACATATATTATTTAAATATTGGAAAAAAAAACATAAATAGCCACTTTTATAAAAGTAATTACATATATATGACCGTATTTAGTGATTTCAATTATGTCAGTATAATATTTACTTCAATAGCCTTTTTTTAATTAAAGCATAATATCCTCTGAAGTAACAAAACGTGACCTTGGGTAATAATAGGAGAAATTTATGGAACCACAAACTTTACAGTTCCTTTTTCAGGGAACATGCTTATCTTTATATTCCATTTGAAATAAATTCATTATCTCTATAATACGAATGTAGTTAATAATTGTACACTGAAGTATATTTTATCTCCACTTTATCATATTTAATTTTTTTGCCATGGAAGAAGAAATATCAATTTTGATTCAACACAGTAGTGAATGGAATAGTGAACACAACTTCAACAACTTTGTTGTTGATGGTTTGACATCAAAATTGGGTTGCAATTTCAAGATGTTTATTGATTGAATTAACGAAGATTCTTGGTGTTTATGCTTCTGTGGATACAGTTGAAATTAAATTTTCAGTGAAGCATAATTATACCCCAATGAAGATTTTCAAAGATCGAAGTTTGAAATGGTATATGAATTTGAAATGTAAAAGTTCTTTAACAAATTATCCTCTTTGTATAATGGTGAAGGAGAAAGATTGTGACCTAATTTTGTCAAATCCCAAGCCTATTACTTCAAGGTCTAATGAACTACAATTGGTAGAGATTGTTGAACACGTTGAGTCTGTTATGCCAAATAAAGGAGAATATTGTGATTGAATTAAAATCGCTGAAAATGGTATAATCAATAACATATTTCATAAAGAGATTAAAAAAGGTCGGTTGTACAGGAACAAGAATATACTCCAAGATGTTATAAGTCTCCATGCGATCAAGGAAAATTTTCAGTTTAGAGTGAAACGGTCAAGTACATCAAGGTAAATGATATGCTTAAGTGTTTAGTACTGATATATACTTATTAAATATAACATATACTTAGTATAATAATTGATATGTCAGATGTTGATACCAATCAAGAATAATATTTGTTCTTTCATTAATGTTGCAATTTTACTTTAGGCTGGTCAATATGGTATACTATTATGTATAGTTTTTGAAATTACTACATGGAAAAGTATCAATCGACTCAGAACGTTATTAATTTTTCTACCAATAAGTATGTGTGTAACTTTTGCGATGTGATGATATTGCAGGTATTATCTTGTATGTAAGGATGATCAATGTTCATGGTATTTAAGGTCATCCATCCTTAATGAATCAGATATATTCGAGGTAAAAAGGTTTTATAATGTTCACACGTGTGGAAATAAATCAAGATTTTTTGCACAAAGACATGCTACTTTAAAGTTTGTAGGAGGTTTCATAACAGAAAAATTTGATGATCCTAAGTCTGAATACACTCCATCCAAAGTACAACATGACATTAGAAATAAATATACATTGGAGTTGAACTACATGAAGTCATAGAGGGCAAAAAAGAAAGGCTCTAGAAATATTATGGGGTAAACCTAGAGATTCATAAGCTAAATTGTTGAGATACTTGTACATGGTGAAACATACAAATCCTAGGTCAGTTACAAGTTTGAAAGAGTCATAGGACGGACATTTTTTATATGCGTATGTATCACTATATACTTCAATCAAAGGATGGGAATACTGCAAGCTTCTTGTTGTTATTGATGACAACTTCTTAAAGGCAACATACAAGGGTACGATTTTGACGGCTTGCGCACAAGATACGGGAGGTTAGAATCTATTGGCTATTAAAGGAGATGGTCCAACTTTTCTATGATTTTTTTTCATGCTAGCAATTTATTCTAAATTGATTATATTCTTATTCACTTAATACAACTTTTTGCTGAAATTACTAATATATAATGACTATTTATTCAGATTTTGAATTCCAAATTAGTTATACTTGATTTTGTTTACGTAATAAATTATATATTTTTTTGTCTATCAATCAGGTAAAATATTTCCATTGGCTTTTGCCGTGGTCGATTCTGAGAATGATGCGTCATGGAAATGATTCTTCAAACAAATTCGAGATACCTTTGGTATGAGAAAATGGATGTGTATCATGTCTGACAGACATGAAAGCATTTTTAACGCCACTGCCACTATGTATCTAGAGGTGCCTCACTGTGTATGATTATACCATCTATGGGGCAATATAAATAAGAATTTTAGAAAGCACCACAAAGAATTGAGTAAATATTTTATACAATGACTGTAGCATACAAAATAGAGAAATTTGATCAATACATGACAGAGATATATACAATTGACAAGAGGGTTCAAGAATACTTGTTTGATATTGGATATCATAGATGGTCAATAGCACATTGTGGTGCCAATAGATACAACCTGATAACTTTGAATGTAGTAAAATCCATGAATACAGCAAATAAGGAGGCTATAGATCTTCCTATTTATGATCTGTTGCTTTTCTTGATGGATATGGTTGGTCACTGGAACAATAAAGATAGGAATGAAGAAAGGCAACAAGTACAGTGCTTAGCACAAAATATGAAACCATGTTGAGGTTGAAAATGAAAGAATCACAGAGGATGACAGTAAGTGATATGCTTGTGCTTATACTACTTTTGTATATTTTGTATAAAATTTAGTATGCACTTATTAATAATAATTGTACATTGTAGGTTTTGCTATCAACTGGTTATTTGTATATAGTTTATGATAGGTCAAAGCGATATATAGTTTGCATGCGTGATAAAATATGCAATTGTAAATAATTTCAAATGGATGTCATGCCATGTAAGCTTGCCTTGGTGATTGTGAGAAAGTACTATTCGAAGGAATATGAGTATTTATCGATATACTATATGAATGATTATCTGTTGAACACATATGAAATTCCAGTGTATCCTATTCCTAATGAGAGTATATGGTAAATTCTTCCAGATGAAGCGGATGTTGTTCTACCACCCAAAGGGAAATCAAACCTGGCAGGCCACGAAAGAAATGCCTCAAAGATGGTGGCGAATCAAATCCAAAGAAGTCAAGAATTATGTGCAGTGTTTGTGGGCAACCAGATCACAATAGGCAAACATGTCGGAATGTTCGAAAAGAAGCATAGTTTTTTAAATTTAGTTTATAAATTTCTATTTTTTTTCTTTTAGTGCAAGTTCAGTACGTTGCTTATATTCAGTTAACCTTGTTCTTAGAATTCATGTGTTTTTTTTTCAAGTTTGGATATCTTTTTACATATTTATTATTCTAATTATATTCTGTTAATGGGTGAATTAATATATACATGCTGACAAAAATATGCTTTATATATCCGCATAGTTTATACTAGCATATACTTAATTATACTATCTATAAATACAAAATGACATATACTTTATACAGAGAGCTTATAATTTTTATACTACAGTCATTTTAAGATTCCTCTGGAAGTTCTTATCTCATTAGTATTGATCTCTCGTCTTGTTTTAAATAAATAAAAGTTCTGTACACTAAGTTTTCGCTATATAAATGTTCAAAAAAGAGCCAAACCAAAATAATTTATTGTAATAAATATTACACAATAGGAAATCACTGACAATTGTTCCTCGAAACAAAGTGAATGTTACATTGCATGGTCGAATCTATATTGTATCTCTTTTTTGAATATCCATTCTCTAAATGTTTCTTAGAGAAAATCTTGAAATAGATTGGCATTAGAATTCAAAATAAGGATGTAATAGGACTGTGGCGCAGGTTAGCCAGGTGTATAGTAGGAAGAGGATATTGGGATCTGGTAAATGTTGTACTTGCTAGCTTGATCAATAAATTTTGGAAAACATGCATCATAGATTTGTGGGAGAAAAAGGTTCCCAATCCTATAGGGTTGGTTGAGCAGCTGAAATGAATGTAAGGAGACGAGAGACACCTTCTTATCCTGAAAATAGAGCAATCTGTAGCAGGAATGGATGCGTCATTTAGTGGGGTAGTTTGATTTTTAGAAAATCTTGTATAACCTATTACAGAACAGTCAATAAATTGTATAGAGAAACTGGGAGAAGCTGTGGTTTTGATATCATTGTATTTTGTTCGAGTGCAGATTAATAAAATTTTGTTCTTCACAAAAAAAAACTCAATCCTTTATATTGGTGGAAGTTCTAACACATCAAACACTGCTCAAGATTCTCAAGATAGCATATGATAGTACGGTTCAAACCCCACACCTAAAAATAATCAAACCTTGGAACATAAGCTATTTTAACTCCCTATAACTACCGTAACTAATAGCAGAGGTAGAAAGCTAGCTTCACCAATAGAATTATATTTAGCAGATGAAAGAATAATAAAACCACCTTGGGAGCAACATCCACACTCTGAAGCATGATGAAGATAAGAAATAACTTGGTGAAAAGTAATACTTGGTGGAAGAATAACTATGAACTTAACCCTAGAATAGTACTTTATACAAAATGTACTTAATGCAAAGTGGCATATACTTTATACTTCAATAAGTTTATATTGGTATATACTTTATGTATAGTATACTGGATAATAAGCTTTCGACCTTTATACTAGCATATACTTTATACAAGCTTATAATTATACAATCAATAAGTTTATATTGATATAATTTATACATTATATAAGCTTATAATTTATACAACTAATAAGTTTATACTAATATAATTTATACAATGAGTGTATATCATTATACTACAATAATCAGAGTTTTTTCCGCGATGATGCAAACTAATATCATCATAAAATATACCTAATCTCTTTTCTGGGAGATCAAATGCTTATTCAGTAAGTGTAATTTTAAGTCACTTTTTTTGCGTGAAGACAAATACATTAGCGAAAATTTCCTCAAAAGACAAAGCTTTTTATATCAAAATATAAATAATATAAAGTTTTTCAAATAAAAATTCAACAAACAAATGTGGTAGTTCAAATGCTATCCATAAAACCAGCATAAGTATCAAAGATCAATTATTCGACAATTCACAATGGTTGGACATTATTCCCCTCTGTCCTCCTAATAACATATAAAAACTACTTATCATAATGCTTTATATGATTCATGTTTTTTTTTGAAAGATTCAGATTCACTAGTGATATTGTTCTGTTGTTTTATCTTTCCATAATTCCATAGCAACGAGCCAAATTTGGTGCGATGGCGATTGACATCAAACTCGTTGTCGAACAAGTCACTACAACATATGAAACATTTGGCAAAAAGTGCAACATAAATTCCATGATCACTGTAATTAAAAAATAAACCACAAGAACGCATGTTAAATGTAAATTATGTTATATTTAGATGAATCTTAGTCAAATGAATTAGAAAAAATACTTATGAATCAAGTTGTATAGGTAAATCTTCAATCATAACAACCTTGAAAGGATCAACCAATGACTTATTCTTATACGGACGTTTATATAATTGAATATCCATCTTTTTTTCAAAAAAAAAAATTCAGCTTCGAGAGAAAGAGTGGGATAATAAATTTATATGCATCAATAACACTGCGAACATTGGCTCTAAAAGCAGCATCACCTATTAAATCATACACAAACAATGATCTCTCTTTGATTGTTAATCTTGCCATTATCCACTGTCCATCAACATATAATGGAAATAATAGGTGATCAACAGTGTGCCACGGACTACCACAGAGCAGCCATTCACCTAGTATGTACTTGGAAATGTCATGCTTCATCTTCACCACATCACTATCTCCATTATTTTCAATGAAATTCTTATAAAGTGTTTTAATATTAAGATCAAATAGACCATCATTTTTAGTTAACTTCACTGGAACATCATCAAACATTTCTTTCTTCCTCAGCTAATAAAAGATAACATCTAAGTGTTGTCATGACATTTCAGACATTACCATATAATCAAATAATCAACTGTGTATATTAGACATCACTGATGCATGCAACAATTATACAGAATTATCTATTGTTTAAGTATTACTTTTACATACCAATTTTTCCAAGGCTTGGCCACCATATGCTAGCTTGTGGAACCAATCTTTCTTGCTGATAGTCATCTTTCTGAATTCAAATAGAGAATTTAATATATTATCCTTTTTAGCATAAGGATACTTTCTAGAATTATCACATTATAAATCATAAATGCAATATAATAACTAAAAGCACATTCACTAATAAGTGAAATGAAATACGAACTTGTTGCGTGCTCTTCGACCTTCGTCCATCCATTCTCTAAATTCATCCATCCCCTTGTTACAATTATCATCCATGTTAAAACTTCCAAAAGGGTGAAACCTATATACAACACTCTTCATTGAGGCTCCTTCATTCACACTATCACCTGATCCATAACTATTTAGGTACGGTTATTGATGCAATGGACCAGGACGTCTATTTCATGTAAGATGTTCAGTCACAGTATTTTGTATAATTGGATGTGAAAAGTCATCAATCAGTTTATCTAACACTCAGCATATAAACAGATGAATTTGGGACTCGAGAACATCAATATAATCCAACAATAAAAGATCTCCAGCTAAGTCACAGATATCAACTGGAAGAATTGCTAATATAAAATGAATAATAGTTGTATCACATTTCAAGGTTAGCAGATCCATGTTCTAACACCGTATTGTTGTATACTAGCAATAATTTAAAAATTATAAAAAAAATTATACTTAAACAATATACCACATATAAAATAATAGTTATAATACATTATACTAATAATATATTGGTATAAATATTCCAATAAAGTTTAACGAATATACTATTTAAATGACTAGTATAAGCTATAAAAAGAAAAACATTACCATATATTTAAATTTAATAAATATGTAATACCATATTCTTGGTATAACACATAATATACTAACAAGATATTTAGTATAAAGGCTCCTAAAATTGTAATCAGTATTTTAACATTCAAAGATAAATTTGTACAATAAAAATCATACTATTATCATTAGCTCTGTTGGTAGGATCTTCATTCATGGTTTGAATGTTATCTAAGTGAATCGTAACATTTTGATCATGATTGACATTATTATCATGATATTCATTGTCATGATCAATATTAAGTCCTCTGCATCTATATTCTTCATCCTGATGCTAAATAGAAAATACATATGTGAGAAATAAAACAAACAATATACAATAAAGAATTTTCACCTAAATGGTATCGATGCTAATTTAATACCTCAAGAGCATTATGTTTATCAACTTTCTTGATCAGAACTTCAATGATGTTGAATATTTTGAAATCAGATTCCATCATGCATTTCTTTAGACTTTCAACTTCCCGCTTTAACTAAGGAAACAAATAACATAATTAAAAACTTCTTATGAATATAGTATATTGATAGCCAAAAAAGGAGAATTCACATATCAGTTGAAAGTTTTCTCTTAAATCCTTTTGTCCATTAGATATGCGTTTTATCTCACAAAGCAAATTGGTGTTATTAACATGAGGTATTCGATCTGCTTTGCTTTTCCTTTTGCTTGGGACAAGAGGTGGTGTAGTAAAGTCATTATCAATTAAGGGTGCATCAACACCAATTGATTCATCATTGTCAACTACATCCTCAAATAACCCATTCAAATCCAACCTAGACTTCTCAATGGGAGTTGGGAAAATATTCCTCACCATCAACTACAGAAATTATTAGAAATAAATAAAAGTTAAATATGTAATTGTTCATAATCTTAATTCATGGTGAATGAAAATATTACCTTCTTGTCTGATAGTATCTCTGAAACCTTCACTGCATTTGGGCTAGCTAAGACTTCCTAATTAAGAATTCATGGGATTTTTTTTCTCCATCATAGTAGCAAATTTTTATTTTGAATGCACACAACACTCACAAAACCAACCTTGAAATGCTAGAGGAAATCCATACAACCTACTAAATTTCTTTTCAATCTTTTCTCTTAAAGCATTTTTTAAGGATTTAAAGGTCTCCTTAAATGCTATTTTTTTCCATGGGTAAGTTTCATACTCACCAGATTCAACCACTTCAAAATTCCAATTGGGAACTTTATTTTCAAGAAGATCGGACAACAAAAATGAGTTGATAAAATACAACACAAAAATTTTGGTAGCATCTTCGTCATTTGCCCAGAGTTTACATTCAAAAAAATTAGCTACTATTTGAACAGTAATTTTTTTAATTCCAGCAAAGCAACGCTCAATCATGTTACTTCTTTTTCTTGAATTACAATTTTAATGCGCCACTCCATTACATTTCACTCTTGTCATAATGGCAAACTCACCTAACTTGAAGTGTATCGAGGAACCATTAACTAATAGCCAAATCTCATTTGTTCTTTCTTGAGCGACCTCCATCATTAATAGGGAGTGAACCAACTGTGCTTGAAAAATAACTGTAGGCAAATCCAGAAAAAAAAACCAAAACTTGTTTGACTAAATGTTTGCAATTGACTCTTGGTGAGCTTATCGTTAAAAGTATTAATGACATCTATTTTTGGAGTTCCAAACTTAGGTTTTTTATGATCTGCTACTTCAAAATGAAATTTCCAATTCTACAGCACAATATAAAATTTAATAGAAAATTAATACATGATCTTTATAAACCTTAGGCATCTGCCTAATAAATCAACCAATTGTTAATCTTACTTAAATTATCAAATGAACTGTTGAAAAAAAATATTGCAGGTAAAGGTTTTAGCCAATATATACAAAAACATAATACCTTTAATTTAGAGCTTTGTAGTGCATCTACATTTATTTTTCGCATTGTATTATTGACACTCAGACATTGTTCTTCAGGTTCAAGTGTAATGGATTTTCCTTTCAATTTTCTACTGATCAACCATCAGAGATGGAAAAATACTAACACTTTTCATATTACCCCCTTTCACATCAGGAATAGGTGTCGGATATAACAAAATAATGGTTGGCTCACCAGTAGGTGTTAACATTTTACCAACGTCATCACCCAAATTCATTTCAATTATTGATTTTTCTTTCACCATTTTTCAACAAAATGTGAAGAAAATAATGCAATTACAAAACTAACAATCAAAAAATTCATGAACAAGAAGAACTTTTGTAAAATTATTGTCATGTTGAAGCAATACCCCCCAAAAAATAGTTAATCAATAGAAGTATAACTACTCGGTACTTATAAATTAAGAAATTGGGTTAGTATCAATTCATAGAAAAGATTAAATATAAACATAGCTTCAATTTGATATAAACTCAATATTAATCTCAAATATCATTTAACCTATGAAATTAAAACTATAAAATACACTATAATTCAATATACTAGATAATATACATACCTTAACACATAAGGAATGTATAAGCGCGAATGATAGAGTTACTAAAAAAAAGTACATAAATCGAGAAAAGACATCTTTTCCCCCTTGAACTTGTCCTCCAAACTCACTTTAGCACTTAAACTTAACTTTCATTTATTTACCCCACCTTAACAACTTTCAAGTGAATTAAATTCACCCCCTACGACTGATGTGACAAAAAAAGCGAGTGAATTTTTTTTTAAAATCAAGAAAGAACTTCATCTTCTTCATCAAAAATATTTTCATCTTCTTCGACCGAAATACCTCGAATGACAAAACCTAAACCACGAACAAAATCAACTCGATACTAAGAAATAGCAAATGGAGAGATCATATTCTCGCATAATCCGACCCTTTTTCACCTGCTCCCATTGAATATCATTGGAATCAGATCATAAATAGTCAGTTCCAATTGATGTGGGTCTAATTTTGTAAATTTCGTCGAACTTGGCCGGAGAACAAACCAAAATAAGGTCGCTGCTAATGGATTTCGATCAATTTTGCCTATCTCCGACTGGTATAGTCAGTTTTTGATCTGCGTGATAAAATTCAGCGAGGATTTTCTCATCAAAAAATTCAACATAACCCGTCTCTCTCGTCTCACTATTTTTCCTCTCTCTCCCTCTAATTCTCCTCTCTCTCGTCTCACTATTTTTTCTCTCTCCCTTCGATTCTCATCTCTCTTGTCTAACTGTTTCTTCTCTCTTTCCCTTCAATTCTCCTCTCTCGCTTAATCTCTTTTCTCTGATTTTATGTGTACAACGTGTGTGTGATGTGAGTTTTCAGGGACAAAAAGGAGAAAAATAAAAGAACGAAGGGGGTGGGATCTGTGGAGAAGAAGAACAAAGGGGGGGGGGTGCGGGGTGAGGGTGGGGATTGTGATGAAGAAGAACGAAGAGGGTGGGGTCTATTTTATTTATATATAATATATATTTTTATAAAAAATAAATATATAAAAAAATATACTCTTTTAAATATATATATATAAATAATATTTTATATATATAAAAAATAGTACATATATATATATTTTCTTTTTTAAAAAAAAATATATAAAAAGTAAGCGTGTGGGATTATTATTTTTAAAAAAAAATTATAATTTATTATGTGGCAATGACATGGCATTGATGTGGCACTAATTTGAAAATGACGTGGCGTGTGTGTAGTGCACTCTCCGTGTGAGAGTGGGATTTTGATTTTGAGGTTGAAATTAATTCACTTGAAAGTTGTTAAGGGGGGTAAATAAATAAAAGTTAAGTTTAAGTGCTAAAGTGAGTTTGGAGGACAAGTTCAGGGGGGAAGATGTCTTTTCTCTATATAAATCTATATAACAGAGATAAAATATTTGTTAGAGAGAGAAGGATTAGGTATTAGTTTTTGGAATTATAGTGAAAAAAGATTTGATAGCAGTTTTTTGAATTATCCTTTCACAATTTAAATTTGAAAGAACAATCCCTTAAATTAAGGTGTTGATGATTAATTATAATATTAAATTAGAAATTATAATTATTTTTTTAAAATGGCCATATACGTAAGAAAAAACCTTTCATTTTTGCAAAAATTTAAATCTACTATCATTTATGTAATTAAGACTTAAAAATGGTCTATCCATGTAATTTTTCCTTAAATATAATAAAAGAAGACAGTTCAACTTTATATATTTATTATTTTGGTGGTGGATATCAAATACATGTATAACTGTGAGTACGTAATCAATGGTTTGAACTTTCTCAGTTTATATGTAAATTATACCATAAGATTCAGAGAATTAAGAAATATATTTAGTATGAATGCTATGACTAGGGCTGGACATGTTTTGCTTTAAATCGAAAAAACCAGAAAACAGAATCAAAATTTAATTTTGGTTTGATTTTTCAGATTAGTTTCGGTTTCAAATTTTAGAAATTTGGTTAAACGGTTTGGTTTTTGAGTTTTCAAAAAAAATCGGATAAACCAAAAAACTAAAATTATATAAATAATATATTATAATTTTTATATAGATTTTATTATATATGTAAATATACTAAAAATATAATATAATCTGATATAACATATAAATATACAAATTATAATTATTTAGTAACCCTAAATCTTAATATTCTGCTTTGCTTTAGATCCTAACATTAATGAGAAGGCTGCAGAGGCGCTCAACCATCTTCAGTTCGTCAGTTTCTTTGAAATTTCAACATCGCCAATGGCAGTCGATAGTCATTTGCTTAGTTCATCACTGCCGTTGGCAATCGCTGCCGACTGTGTCCATTGTTGTCACGCCAACAGTGATGACTCAGCGAGGTTGATGTTTATAATTATTTCAAGTGTGTTGAATTAATTATATTTGGGAATGAAAAATAGGTTTGAAAAAAAAAATATTTTTCTAGAAAAATCATCAATTTTAAATGTTCACTACTTTAATCTTTAAAACCTAAATAAAATTCCAAAATAACCAAACCAAATGTGTAAAAAATAAACCAAACCAAAATAATTTTGATTTGGTTATAGTTTTCATTTTGGTCAATTCAAAAATCAAAAAATCAAATCGATATTCAACAATTAAATTGAATAAACCGAATGCCCACCCCTAGCTATGACATCCAATAACCACTCTCCCAAATGCATATATTTTTGCAGCATAGAGAACCATATTTGCAATAGTTAGATATTCTAATAGTAGCTCTCTCTCAAACTTATTGAAAATTTTTTCTCTCCTTATAACAAAATTAATTTATTTTCATGTTCTTCAATATTAAAAGAAATAGATAATTAACAATTTAGAATTTTAAAAAAATAAAGAAGAAAAAAAATGCTTCACTTGTAAGTTAAAAAGAAATAAATAAAAGCCAACAAAACCTTTTATAATCTAACAAATATCTTTATTCTTTGATTGCTTCAATGTACTATCTCACAAATTCTTTGACATCCTAAATCGAGATTATGCAAACAAATTAAATGAAATGCCTATATTAACGAATTGTAAAATTATGAAGATCTATATCTATTTATAAAATGTTTATGAATTCCAATATTTATAATCTAAGGATATTAAAAATATTAAGCTCTTTTCTACATTTAGAGGAAGTTCAAAAGTTTCTTCTTAAAATTTTTAAGCATAAGAATTTTAGGATGTATAAATTCTAACAATTACAATCCTAGAAAATCAATAATTGGGTTTAATTAATTTGCACAAGCACAATGTTTGTTGATTGATTTTCTTTTTAAATAAAGGTTAATGTTAATGTGTAAGATCCTTCAAGTCATTTTTTGTATTTCCGTACTTTTTTTCCATTTAGAGCTTTCCTATAGCAGCCCAAATTTATTTTTCACTTGCTGGAGCTGATAGTTCAGATACCGAACATTTGCCATTGATTGAGTTCGCTTATAATAACAGTTACCATTCTAGCATTCAGATGGCCCTGTTTGAGCCTCTTTATGGGAGGAGATGTAGATCGCCCATAGGTTGGTCTGAAGTAGGTAAGGCCGCTTTGCTTGGGCCCGATACATTGTTTAAAGCTGTAGAGAAAGTTAAATTGATTATAGAAAGATTGAAATCATCCCAGAGTCATTAGAAATCATATGCAGACGTGAGAAGAAAGGACCTCGAGTTTGAGGTTGGTGATTTAGTGTATTTGAAAATTTCACCTATGAATGGGGTGAAGAGATTTGGCAAAAAGGGGAAGCTTAGTCCCTGGTATGTTGGCCTTTATAGAATTCTGAGTCGTTTTGGGAGAATATCTTATGAGCTTGATTTGGCAGCAAACTTATCAGTCGTCCATCCTGTATTCCATGTCTCTATGCTTAAGAAGTTCATCAGTGACTCTACTATTGTAGTTCTGTTAGAAAGTTCAGATATTCAGAACGACCTTTCATACGAAGAGATTCCACTTGAGATTTTAGATCATCAGATCCGTAGACTAAGGAACAAAGAAGTTTCCTTGGTCAAAGTTCTTTGGCAGAATCAGTGTGTTGAGGGTGCCACTTGGGAAGCAGAAGAAGATATGTGAGCTAGGTACCCTCATCTTTTCTTCTCAAACTTAGATTTAGCCAAAGGTAATACTCTTCCTTGATTCAGTTCTTTTCTAATCATATATTCAGCTATATAGTTTCCATCTTGTAAGTTCATGCACTCATAGAATTACTCAGAAGCTTAGAATGATTTAGATTCAGTTGTTCAGTTTATTTTAATTGTGCATAATAGCTTATAGTCTTAGTTTCCTCAGTATTCTCAGCTTATCTAGCCACATTCGAGGACGAATGTTCCCAAGTAGGAGATATTGTTATACCCTGTATCTTTTCTAGTTAAAATCTACCCCAAGAATGTTAAGGGATTGCTTCCAAAATGAAGAATAATTATTTCATGTGGAATTTTCCAAATTTAGACCTCCCATTATGTGGGAAATTTAATAAGCTTTTCAACAATATAAGATTCGCCTAAATCCGATGACCGAGTAAGAAGTTAGGGCTATTTTAAGTTTCAGTCGTAAAAAACCGTGATTTGGGTCCTTAGCGCATTGCGGAGACGGCTTAAATGATAATTGACAATTTTCAGTGAGATTCCATAATTTTAGCGCATTGCGGAGAGGCCCAATTTGTCGTTTGGCAATTTCCAGTGAGACCTTGCGATACTAGCGCGTCACGCCAGTGGTCAAAATGACAACTAAAGGGGCTCCGCAATTGTGGCACATCGCGGTGAAAGCCTAGTTCCCACTCGTCCTTTTCCAGTGAGCCACCACGATAGTGGCGCGTCGCGGTGGCCACCCAGTTCGCAAGAAATTTATTTTTCCGGTTCCATTTCAAAGATTAAAGGGGGTACTTTGGTCATTCTCCCAGCCCCTAATCCGTCTTAAACAATGAATTAAACTCCTTCAAAGCACTTTGCATCCACTTTTCATCAAATCTCTCTCAAGCAAAATCTTAGTTCAACAAAACTTTCTCCCCAAGAAAACCAAATTCCTCCATTAATTCTCCAAGGAAATTCAAGATTTAGAATCTCCAATTCAAGAACTTTAAGAATTCATCTCCAAAGCAACAATAGGAATTCAAGATTTAAGTTTTTTATCAAAGATCACCAATTAAGGTATGTGGGGTTATGAACAAGGACACACCTTTCAACCTTGTGCACAAAAACTTATTTTAATTATGAATTTACTGAATTTTATATGATTTTCCATGAAATTGAAGTTAGGGTTTATACCTATTAATGTTATTTACAAGCTTATGAGATTTCCAATGATTTAAAAGTTGAATTACATGATTATGTTCATATTTTCATGCATACTGCAGAAATTTCCAAATTTTTGAGTTGAATTATCAATGTTTACATTATCATGCATGAACATTTTGATGTTTGAACATGAGATTGATACATGGGTCATTAAGCCCTAATTTAAGATTGCTATTTCAAGAATTGTTGTGCTATAAGCACCTTATGACTAGATTCCTTTCAGATCATTAATAAAGATTTGACCTTTTGGTCTCAGAATAGATAGAAAATCTATTTTATAGATTCAAATTACAAATTTAGCTTTACAGATATACAGTTGGTTTTTATTACAAACCATTAGACTATTTTAAAGTGGATTTTCTTCAGAATGAGTATACAGATTTAATGGGAGTAGTATTTAGCATGGAGATGGGTACGTTCCTATGGTTTCATACCCCAGAACTACGTGCCAATGTAGGATTTAGATTATTCCCACTTCTACGTGGGTGAAAGATATGTGATCACTTAGATAGGTTATACTCCCTGGCAAGAGTATGAATCATCTCCCCAACGTGAGGATTCCTCGTTAGAGGGACAAGAACGTTGGACTCCATGAATGCTCACATGGTTTGTTTCGGTTAAGAGAACCTCCCTGGTAGCTATAGAAAAGATTAATAGAAATTTTTTTAGAAAAACTAAGTGTAAAGGCTCACAAACTTACTCAAATACTATTTTACTTAAGATTTTAGAATTATAGCTTTTAGTTTCAGACATAAAATGGTGACCCCTTTTTCACTTAGCCTATATGATTTGAGAATAGAATAGAAATACAGATTTTAGAACTAAGTGTTATGACTCACAAGATTTATATTACGTGCTTTACTATTCATGATTTATGATCTTCAGATTCCAGATTACTCAAGCCGATGTAAGTCATTTACATTTAGCATGCATGATTTTATAAATTGTGATGATATTGCTTACTTATTGCATTCACCCCCATATACTCAGTACATCATCAAAGTATTGATCCATATATACGTCTATGTGTTACATTGTCTTATAATGTAGGTTCAGGTGCTCAGTCTCAGCAGCGTGAGTGATTTTCGAGCCTCTCATCTACATCCCTACAGTAGGTGAGTCCTCATAGTTTGGGGACTTAGCTATTCAAATTTCTGGTTTATTAGTAGATGTTTCATTATTCATTTTAGACAGTTTGAGTCAACTGGGGTCTGTCCCAATGACTCTCTAGACTCAGTCAGTAGAGGCTTGTCGGATTACTAGATTCACTTTTAGACTTTTGATTCAGTATTCATATTTTTCAGTATTTTTTTACCAAGACTTGTGAGATTAGTATATTTCAGATAAGATTTCCATATTTATTATGTTTTCATATTCATATTTTCCTTCTATTGAGATTCAGATTTAGTAGAAAGGCAGCTAGGGTTAGCTCAGGACTATTTGTAGTTCGGAGCACCATGTGGCATTTCGAAAAGCAGATTTTAAGGCATTACACTTTGAAGATTGGAAATAGTATGGGAACCAATAACTGAAGTTGGGTTCGAGTTAAAATCATCCGAGTTAACAAATAATTGTTTGATTGAGTGGTAAAAGATCCTTCAACTTTATATATTTATTTCTGTGATGTTGGATATCAAATACATGTATAACTATGAATACATAATCAATGGTTTGAACTTTCCCGATCTATCTGTAGAACACGTTATGAGATTGATAGAATGAAAAAATATGTTTAATATGGATGCCATTTCCTCTACTATTCCTCTCTTTCAGATGCATATACTTTTACGGCATAGAGAATCACATTTATAACATTAGATATCCTAATAGTATCTCTCTCACACACTTAGTGGGAGTTTATTCTCTCTTCCTACGTTAAAATTAATTGGCATGTCTTCATGTTCTTCAATATTATAAAGAAACAGATCATAAACAAAAAATAATTTATACTTTTTAAAAATAAATATTAGAGAAGAAATGCTTTCTTTTCTTGAATGTTAAGAAAAAATAAATAAGAGCTAGAAAAACCTTTTATAATCCAACATATTCTTTATTTGTTTCAATGTGGATTTTCAAAAGTTCTTTAGGAAATTGAATCAATACACTGAAATATATTGTTAGATATTTTAAAATAATTTAAATGATATTTTAATCTTACTTTAAGTGAAATTAAAAATTTTAATTAAATAATAACAACAATTATTGGTGCTCAATTTTAACATGTGCAAAGTTAAGTACTTGGAGACCAAGTATTTTCTTTGAGTGGTGCCCAAGTATTATTTCTTTGTCTCAAAGAAAAATATTGTGCATGTGTATTAATTTTGTATTATACCTCCTCACTACTCCTATAAATTGGCATATCATATCCAAGCAAAGATGAAAAAATACATTCTCTTTTCATTACTCTTATCATTCCCTAAAATTTCTTCTCCTCTCTTACCTTAATTCTATTTTATCCTATTATTTTTTTATTTGATATTTAACTTGTTGGTTTATAATTAATTTTGTTGATTCCTGTATCCTCTGATTAATTAGGAAAGACTTGTATAATTTTGGATATCCTCTAATTAATCAAGAAAGTGCTTGTTTAATCGTGGAAAAATATTTCACTTTGCAGAAATAGTTTCTTAAGACAGTGCCTAGCATGACTCAAGTATTTTATATATTACTTAAAATATTATAGTAATATTATTTAATTATTATTATTATCATCATCATCATTATTGTTGTTGTAAATTGTTAAATCTACTATACTGATAATAAGAAATATTATTATTGTTGCAGTTTATTTATTTTCACAATTGATAGTGAAATTTATTATTGTTTCCTAACAATCTAAGAAATTATGGCAAGTAATACTAGTAACTCTAAAACTAATACCCATGCTACCCCTACTACTCCTGCTTCACTTGTTTTACCATATGCTAAACCATTTCCTAACGTATCAAATATTATAATTTTAGCTAATAAAAATTTTAAAAGATGGCAAGAACGTATCTTCTCACTACTTGATGGCCATGGTGTGGAACATGCTTTACTACATTCACAACCTGGGGCAGACGTTAATAATAAAATTCTAAAATCATGGCAATACACCAATATGGTATGTCGCCATACTATATTACAAACTATTTCTAATGAACTGTTTGATGTATACTGTAGTTTCGAGGAAGCAAAAGTTATTTGGGAAGCCTTAGTTAAAAAGTTCACTACTAAAAATGATACCAAACAAAAGTTTGTATTTGGAAGATATTATCATTGGTAGATGAGTGACGTGAAGGAGATGAAAATTCAAATCAACGAATATCAAACATTACTTGAAGATTTGATGGTCGAAGGAATTTTTTTACTAGAAAATTTTATTGTCAAGATATTGATAAAAAAATTACATAACTTGAGGAATGAATACAAAAATAGTCTAAAGCATAAGCAAATTTTTTTTACTATTTTAGAGATAGTGACTCATATTTTAATTGAAGACACCCATCGAAAGGAGTCATTTAAAGCAAAAGAACTGACACTCAAGGCAAACTTAGTGCAAAACTAAAACAGCAACAACAAAAGGTATGGTAATAAGTCTCAAGGTTACAAGCCTAATAATTCCAACTGTAAGAAAATAAAAGGCACTTGTTTTACTTGTGGAAAACCAGGTCAATATGCCACTCAATGTAGGCACAGAATAAGAAATAACAAAGAAATGAGAAATCCTCCCAAAGCTAATTTAGCTGAAGGAGATGAAATTATTGCAGCTGTTATTTCTCAAGTAAACATGGTGGCACATATAAAAAATGGGAAATAGACTCTGGGGCTACTCAACACATTTGTGCAAATCGAGAAGCATTTGCCTCCTATACATCAACAGGAGATGACAGTAAAGTGGTCTACCTTGGAGACTCAAGAACTGCTTAAGTCTTGGGCAAGGGTAACGTGCCCCTAAAACTCACTTTGGGAAAAACTTTAGCCTATATGGATGTGCTACATGTTCCTACAATACGAGCAAACCTAATTTCTATGGCTGTGCTAGATAAAGCTGAAATAAAAGTGTCTATTGAATCTAATAAGATTATTTTGAGAAAAATAATATATTTTTGGGAAAGGGTTATTGTAACCATGAACTTTATATACTTAATATTATCAATGATAATGCATCAGCTTTTGCTTATATGATTGAGTCTATTTCTTTATGGCATGCTAGATTAAGGCATATTAATATTAAAAATATAAAGAATATGCAATCACTTAGTTTAATATCTGGTTTAGATTCAAGTAGTTTTGATAAATGTGAAAGATGTGCTAAAGGTAAAATTACTAAAAAGTCGTGTTGAGAAACTGAACTGTTATCTTTGATTCATATTGATTTGGGTAATTTAAAACAAACTATGACTCGAGGTGGTAAAAGATATTATGTGACTTTTATTGATGATTTCTCTAGATTTACTAAATTGTATTTGCTTAGAAATAAAGATGATGCTTTTGATGCTTTTGTGTCTTATAAATCTGAAGTTGAAAATTAACTTAGTAGAAAAATCAACAGAATAAGATCTGATAGAGATGGTGAATGCTTGTCTTTAAATGCCTTTTGTGAAAAAGAAGGAATTATTCATGAAGTAACTTCACCTTAGTCACCTCAATCTAATGGAGTAGCTGAAACAAAAAATAAAACATTTAAAGAAATGATGAACTCTATGTCAACTAGCTCTAATACACTTGATAGTTTGTTGGGAGAAGCTATTTTATCTGCATATCACTTATAAAATAGAATTACTCATAGAAGAATAGGTAGAACCCCTTATGAATTGCGGAAAGATTATAAACCTAATTTGAAATATTTAAAAGTATGGGGGTGCCTTGGGAAAGTTCTTTTACCTGAACCTAAAATGAGAAAAATAGGTTCCAAAACTGCTGATTACATGTTTATTAGATATGTTGAACATAGTGCTGCATATAGATTTCTTGTTTTAAAAAGTGATGTGCTTGATATCAATACTATTATTGAAACAAGAAATGTTGAATTCTTTGAAAATATTATTCCACTCTATAATAAAATATCTCATACATCCGTTGAAAGAGAAAATAAATCTACATCTAATATTGAGGAATTAAGAAGAAGTTAAAGGCCTAAAAAGGAATATTTTTCTTATAGAAATGATTTTCAAACTTTTCTTGTCTATAACGAACCATCAGATATTTTGAATCTATATCTTCTTCTAATGCTAAATTTTGGGAAAAGGCCATAAAAGTTGAAATTGATTCTATTATGAAAAAAATACATGGGTTTTAACTAATTTACCTCTTGGTGCAAAACCTATTAGCTGTAAGTGGATTTTTAAAAATAAAATTAATCTTGATAGATCTATAGATAAATATAAAACCCGTTTATTAGCTAAAGGATTTGCTCAAAAATAAAATATTTATTATCTTGTTACATTTGCACCAGTGATAAGAATTTCTTCTATTCAAACTTTAATTGCTTTAGCATAAATTCATAAACTTTTTATCCATCAAATAGATGTAAAAATAACTTTCTTAATTGGTGATTTAGAAGAAAAAATTTATATGGTTCAACCTGAAGGATGTGTAGTTTTGGGACAAGAAAATAAAGTTTATAAATTAATTAAATCTCTTTATGGCCTTAAACAATCTCCTAAACAGTGACATGAAAAGTTTGATCAAGTTGTAATAAAAGATGGATTTTCTTCTACTGAAGTGGATAAATGTGTTTATACTAAAATAGTAGACAATGATTATGTGATAATTCCCTTATATGTTGATGACATGCTTATATTTGGTACATGTTTAAATATTTTAGAATGTACTAAATTATTTTTGTCTACTAACTTTGATATGAAAGATCTGGGTGAAGTGAATATGATATTGGGAATTAAAATTATGAGTGAAGATGGTATAATGTTGTCACAAGAACATTATGTGAAAAGACTTCTTAAGAAGTTTGATTGTTGGGAGGTAACTCCAGTAACCACTCCTTATGATGTTAATTCTAAATTAAAAAAGAATAACGGTGATCCAGTTGCACAGTCTAAATATACACAGATTATTGGGAGTCTAATGTATTTGATAAATTTTATCAGACTTGATATAGCATATGTTTTGTATAGACTGAGTAGATATACTCATAACCCCAATAAAGAGCATTGGTCTGCATTAATGAGACTAATGAAATATTTAAAAGGAACCATGAATTATGTCATTCTATATAGTGGATTTCCTTCTACTTTATAAGGATATTGTGATGCACACTGGATCTCTGATTCAGATAAGAGGAAATCCACTAGTGGTTATGTGTTCACCTTAGATGGTGGTGCAGTATCGTGGAGATCAGCTAAACGGATTATTATTGCTAGATCAACTATGGAATAAGAGTTTATAGCTCTAGAGTTAGTTTGTACTGAGGCTAAATTGCTAAGAAATTTATTAGCGAATATCCTTTCTAAAAAGGATGATTTGTTTCCAAATATCCCTTTGAAAAAGAATGATCTATTGTATGATATCCCTTTAAAAAGGGATGATCTAATGCCTCCTGTGTATATACACTATGATTTTTAAGCCTCAATTGCTATTGCAAAGAATAAATCTTACAGTCGTAAGAATAGACATACGAAATGGAGGCATGATATTACTAAGCAACTGCTGAGAGATGGAATAATTTCTATTGATTATGTGAAGTTAGAATTGAACTCAGCTAATTCACTGACTAAACCTCTAATACCCCAAACTTTCTTTAAGTCAAATTTAGTCTCTAGAAGAGTTAGTGATGACTTCCTAAATGATTAATATTTAAATCAGACAGGTTGGTAGACCATCGAACTTGCGACGGACCATTGCCCAAGCCTTCGCTACTAAGGCAGTGAGTCCCTATTTTGGTCCACGTGCAACGGTCAGAACGATGGACCATCGAGACAGTAGCTAACCATTGTACGAGCCATCACAGATCCTATTCAGCAATTTAAAGCCATTTTTAAAAGGTATTTGGGTCTTTTTCCACCCGTTTTAACCCTTAATTATATCAGACAATAACTCATAACTTCATTATTCATTCATAACACCAAATTAGGGTTTCTCTCAAAGATCAATCCCCAAGAACAAGAAACCCAAGGTGCTTAATCCCAAGTCAAGAACTCAAGCTTTCCTCCACCAATCTTTAAGAAATCATCCACCCAGGTTTGTCAAGTGTTCATTCATAGATTTCTTTCATCCATGAAGCCCAAGAATCCAATTTTTAAATTATAAATTATGATGTTTATGTTTTGGATTGATTATAATCATGTTGATGTTATGTATGATACCTAAGTTGGAATCATTAAATGTGTTTTCATAAATATATGCTAGCATGTGGACTGAAATCTACTAAATTGTATTGATTTATGCAACCATGATGAATTAATTTAATGTCCATGCCTAAGCTTACAGTTTTGCATGCAAGGTGTTTGATAAAATGCCTAAGAGAATAGCAAATATGCCTTATGACTCAATTGAGACCAAAATGATGAACATATGCTTTAACCTTATGTTCAAAATGACTTCCTTTTATTTTTATGCATTGAAATTGTTTGATGGATTGTTCATGAGATTATCCTATGAAATTATGACATGCTTATATGCTTTCCTATTGATGTACCAAACCATGATAATCAAGTGCCTCATGAAATTGCCTAATGATTGCATTATGGATTGTTGATTATGGCCGTGAGTCCAGGAAGTTTCATGTTTTGTCAGTTTCATGCTATCGAGTACTGGGGGTATATGTACCCGACAATTTAGCAGTGTGCCTAGAGCCAGTGTCATGTTTTCAAGATACTCTCAGTCAAGCCATGTTTAGTAGATTTCAATCAGTCTCATGTCTTAGGAAAACTCAGTAATCTCAGAAATCTCAGTAATCTCAGTCACTTATCAAATCTCAATGATACTCCATCAGTTAACGAAACTCAATAAACTAGTCCAATCAGTTTAGTACAATTAATTCAGTGTCTAATCATATGAGAGTAGGATTCAGCACTGAGTGAGCCCAAGGATGGGAACTCACCTGCGAGTAGAGGGTGTGATTCTTAGAAGCAATCCTTGCACTCCAAAACTACGTAGCCAGTGTAGGTTGAGACATCTTACCTGTTAGATAAGGGTTGATAAAGTGGCTTAACCTGTTAGATGAGGGTCCCACCATTCTCCTTAGAGTACCTATTAGATGAGGGATTACTCACAGATTGTCCTTACTAGTGGCGCGGTATTGACACGCTTCCAATTGAGGTTACAGATTGGACCCCAACTCAGCTATAATGCATTATTCAGGGTATGTCGGTTAGATAACTACTTCCCATAGTTTTAGTACAGAATCAGGACTGTCAGATACAGTCATTCAGTCTCAGTAATAGAACTTAGATAGTTTTATAGGATTCAGGACTGTTAGATATAATCAACTCAAAACAGAATGAAACTCAGCTAGTTCCATCAAAAACTAGACTGTTAGATACAGTCGCTCAGTATCAGTTATTTTTGTTATATAGATATCAGTATCTCATGTTATCAGTACTCAGACTCAGTAACCATGTTATCACGAACTTAGTTATAGTTATTATGTAGTCATGCATGTATTCTCACGTTTATGTTATGCAGTCATTTAGTGTACTTCATGCATGTAAACCCTTTTGCATTCAGCCAACCTCACATGCATACTAGTACATTCAAATATATTGACGCATTTGCGCTATGGTGTTTTATACCATAGGTTCAAAAGCACGAGCATCAGTAGTATTCCAGTCTCCGCAATCAGAGTTAGTAGTAAGTCCTTATCCTTCGAGGACATGACCATTACTCTATTATCCTATTAATTTATTTCAGTAGTTGGAGTTAGTTGGAGACATGTCCCATCGACTCCTTATTCAGATAGTATGGTCAGTTAGAGGCTTTTCAGACTACAGTATGTTCAGACAGTTTATTTCAGTTATTTTTGGTATTTCATACCCCATCCATATGTTATGTTTTATTAGTTATGATATATTTTTGAACCTTACAAACTTACAGCCTTTATTTTCATATTTATACAACATATTATCCAGTGCTCAGGTACAGATATGAGTAATGGGTTAGCTTGTAGTCCTTCGGGGTCATGATCACCGTGTAGCATTCCAGGTACCAAATTCGAGGTGTTACAAAATTGGTATCAAATCCTAAGGTTCAATAGTGTCTTAGGAAGTCTGAAAGTCATATTTAGTAGAGTCTTATACATGGGTGTATTACGCACCACATTTATTTGTAGGAGGCTATGAGATATTTTAGGAACAGTTTCCCTCCTTTCAGTATTCATGTCGTGCCTATGAGCGTAAGCTCAAATTTAACTCTCAGTCTAATCTATTTCTCCCTTTCTTCTACAAAGATGCCTCCCAAAAGAAGAAATAAGAATCAACTAGCCCCTCAGGCTAAAGATCCTTTGGGCGAACATGTTTGTTATGCAGAGTTCAAAGCTGCATTCACTACTCTTGCTCAGTCAGTTATTACTCAAAATGAATGACCAACTATCATTCCGGCCAACCAAGTGGCCAATTCAGCTACAGCTAGGATTCGGGACTTTACCTGAATGAATCCTCCATTCTTTCTTAGGTTTAAGTCAAATGAGGACCCTCAAGAATTCATCTATCATGTTCAGAAGGTTACGAATATCATAGGGCTACTTCTAGTGAGAGTGCGAAGCTAGCTGCATGTCAGTTGCAGGATGTTACTCACACTTGGTACAAACACTGGAAGTCAAAGAGGGCTGTAGATGCAGGGCCTATTGAGTGGGAGGAGTTTCCTACTGCATTCTTAGATAGATTCTTTCCCCAAGATCTGAGAAAGGCTAAGGTATTAGAATTTATCAACCTCAGGCAGGGCAACATGACGGTAAAAGAGTATTCTCTTAAGTTTACTTAATTAGCCAGATATGCTCCTCATGTGGTTGCAGATAACAGTGCTAAGATAAGTAAGTTTATTTCTGGGGGTGAATGATAGTGTAGTCAATGAGTGCAGGTTCGCGATGTTGAATAGTGACACGAACATAGCCAGGCTTAAGACCCATGCTCAATAGATAGAGGAGAAAAAGATTAAGATAAGAGAAAAGCAGAATAAGAGAGCAAGGACAGGTAGTTTTAACTTTGCTCAGCCCAAATCAAAAGGAGGAACTGTTCTCAGTTTTGTCCTAAGTCAAAAGTTCCAGCTCCTTCTTCAGCTAGTGATCCAGCTCCTAGATTCAGAGATAGTAACAGAGATAGAGTGCCAGGCTCTAAGTCTCAGGGCAGTATTAGAAAAGCCCGCACCTGTCCTCTTTACCATACTTGTGGCAAGCACCATCAGGGTATTTACAGAGCTGGCAATGGTATTTGTTTTGGATGTTGAAAGTCAGGCCACAAAGTCAGAGACTGTCCTCAGCCAGGTCATCAGGGTCAGCAGAACCATTCCCCAGCTCAGTTTGATTACCTAAATTAGCAGGGTGCCACCTCCAGTGCTACTAGTGGGCAACGCCCAAATCGACTTTATGTTGTCTAGTCCCGGTAAGATCAGGAAAATTCTCTTGATATAGTTACTGGTATGTTACAGGTCTTTCATGTGCATGTTTATACTTTGCTAGATCCAGGAGCTTCTTTGTCTTTTGTTACTCCCTATATAGTAGTTGATTTCAAAGTTAGTCCCAAAATTCTAGCAGACCTCTTTTTAGTCTCTAACCTAGTGGGTAAAACCATCGTAGCCTGGTGGGTATACAAAAACTGCCCGATTGTGATATTTCAGAAAGTCACTTCAGTAGACTTAGTCGAATTAGAGATGATTGATTTTGATGTCATTCTCGGCATAGATTGGCTTTATTACTACTATGCCATAGTTTACTGCAGAAATAGAATAGTCCATTTCTAGTTTTTGTTTCCTAGAGTGGAGGGGTAGTACTTCAGCTTTCAGAGGTCAGCTTGTTTTCTACCTTTGGGTAAGGAAAATGGTATCTACAGGATATGTCTATCATCTTTTTCAAGTTAAGGAAACTAGTTCTGAAACTCCCAGTCTCGAATCAGTCCCAATCGTGAATGAATATTCGTATGTCTTTCCCGAAGATATTCCAGGAATTCCTCCCAAAAGGAAAATAGACTTTGGCATTGATCTTCTTCCAGATACTCAGTCGATATTTATTTCGTCATACAGAATGGCACCATTAGAACTCAGAGAATTGAAAGAGCAGTTAAAGTATCTCTTATATAAGGGATTCATCAGAACCAGTGTGTCCCCTTGGGGTGCACCAGTCTTATTTGTGTGCAAGAAATATGGTTCTCTTAGAATGTGAATTGATTACCATCAGCTCAATAAAGTCACGTTCAAGAACAAGTATCCACTTCCCAGAATTGAGGACCTGTTTGACCAACTTTAGGGTGCCAGTTATTTCTCTAAGATATACCTCAGATCCGGCTATCATCAACTCAGAGTCAAGAATGTGACATTCCAAAAATAGCCTTCCATACTCGGTATGGTCACTTCAAATTCTTGGTCATGTCTTTTGGTCTTACCAATTCATCAAAAACTTTCATGGACTTGATGAACCGTGTGTTCAAAAAGTACTTGGACATGTTTGTCATAGTCTTCATAGATGACATTCTTGTTTATTTCCTCAGTGAGCGTGATCATGCAAACTGTCTCAGAATCATTCTTCAAACTCTCAGAGATCATCAGTTGTTCACCAAATTCAGTAAGTGCAAATTGTCGCTAAGATCAATAGCATTTCTTGGTAATATCATTTTTGGTGATAGCATTAGGGTTGATCCTCAAAAGATCGAAGCGGTAAAAAACTGGCCCAGACCTGTGTCTCTATCAGATATCAGGAGTTTCTTGGGTTTGGCTGGCTATTGTAGATGGTTTGTTGAGGGATTTTCTTCTATTACATCCCTTATGTCCAGATTGACTCAGAAGAAAGTCAAGTTTTAGTGGTCAGATCCTTACGAGAAGAGTTTCAAGAGTTGAAGACTTGACTCACCTCAGCTCCAGTTTGGCCCTTCTAGGGGGTTCAGATGGGTTCGTAGTGTATTGTGATGAATCCAGAGAAGGTCTGGGTTGTGTCCTCATGCATCATGGCAAGGTCATATCCCACGCCTCTAGATAGCTTAAACCCCATGATAAGAATTATCTACTCATGATCTTGAGTTAGCAGTCGTATTATTTTCCTTAAAGATTTGGAGGTATTATCTCTAGTTTCTGAGATAAAAGAAAAGTAATATAGAGATCCCAGTCTAGTCAAGTTAAAAGAGTCAATCAAGGATCAGAAAATAGAGGTTTTATCCCAAGGGGAAGATGGTGTTCTGCGTTGTCTAGATCGTCTATGTGTTCCAGGTGTAGATGACTTGAGGCAGCGAATTCTTACATAAGCACATGTTGCACGCTACTCTATTCATCTAGGGGCCACTAAGATGTACCACTACCTAGGGGAAATCTATTGGTGGAGTGGAATGAAGAGAGATATTTTAGAGTTCATGTCTAAATGCTCTACATGTCAGCAGGTTAAGATAGAGCATCATACGCCTAGTGGGTCCATACAGAAGTTCAGTATTCCTACTTGGAAGTGGGAAGAAGTGAACACGGACTTTGTGATGGGTTTTCCTCGTGCTTGTCGCCAGCATGATTCAATTTGTGTCATTATAGATAGGATGACCAAATCAGCTTATTTTCTTCCAGTCCATACCTCTTATTCATCCAAGGATTACGCTAAACTCTACATCAGAGATTTGGTTAAATTGAAGGATGTTCCATTATCTATTATCTTAGACAGAGGTACCCAGTTCACCTCTCATTTCTAGAAAGCATTCCAAAAGGGTCTTGGTACCCAAGTTCATCTCAATACAACCTTTCATCCTTAGACAGATGGTCAAGCAGAAAGGACCATTCAAACTTTAGAAGATATGCTAAGGGCGTGTGCAATTGATTTTAAGGGTAGTTGGGATGACCACTTGCCTTTGATTGAGTTTACATACAACAACATCTATTATTCTAGTATTCAGATGGCTCCATTCGAAGCTCTCTATGGTAAGAGATGCAGATCTCTAATCGGTTGGGTTGAAGTTAGTGAGGCCTCAGTTATAGGGCCTAACTTAGTATTTGATGCTTTAGAGAAAGTCCAGTTGATCAAAAAAAGACTCTGAACTGCTCAGAGCCGATAGAAGTCTTATGCAGATATGTATAGAAAGGATCTCGAGTTTGAGATTAGTGATTATGTCTAACTAAAGATCTCTCCCATGAAGGGAGTGAAGAGATTCGGCAAGAAGGGAAAGCTCAGCCCCTGATATGTCGGTCCCTTCAAAATTTTCAGTCGCTTTGTCCAGGTAGCTTATGAGCTCGAATTGCCTTCAGATCTAGCCTCAGTTCATTCAGTCTTTCATGTCTCTTTGCTCAAGAAGTGCATAGGTGACCCAGAAGTTGGATTCTCTATTCAGAGCATAGATGTTCAGAATAACCTCTCTTATGAAGAGATTCCAATCAAAATTCTTGACTACCAGACTCGTAGACTGAGGAACAAAGAAGTCCCTCTAGTCAAAGTTCTTTGGTGGAATTATTCCATTAAGGGAACTATATGGGAAGCAGAAGCAGACATGTGGATCAAGTATCCTCACCTCTTTTCTGCAAACTCTGATCTAGCTCAAGGTAACAGTTCTCCTTAAGCTTTTCAGTTTCATGTTCAGATTTCTGTGACAATCTTGGTATCCATTTCATGTTTAGAATTTCATTATAAACTTGGTATTAAGTACCATTGCATAGTCAGTCATACATTCATGTGTCAGTTCAGTCATGTATTCATGCATTAGATATGCATATTCAGTATGATATATATTTAGTTTATCAATTATGTTAGTCATGGAGTTATGTTTTATTCATTCATGTTTAGGATGTGCTTTAGTCTTTTATTTCTCCCCTCTCAGTCTGCCCCATTCAAGGACGAATGTTCCCAAGGGAGAGATATTATAATACCCTAAGCTTTCTTTAAGTCAAATCTAGTCTCCAGAAGAGTTAGTGATGACTTCCTAAATGATTAATATTTAAATCACATATAATTTCCCTAATTCTTACTTTTTATCATGTGAAAAATTGAATTAGCTTTCCAACGATACCAATTTAGTCCAAATTTAATATCGGAGTAAAAGGTTATGGACGTTTTACTGAGAGCTGTCAAAACCGCCCAGGTGCGATAGGCAGGTTGACGAACCATCGATCTAGTGATAGACCGTTGCCTAAACCGCCGCAGCTAAGGTAGTAAATCAATCTTCTGGCTAAGGTGCGATGGACAGGTTGACGGACCGTCATACTTACGACGGGCCATCACCCAAGCCGTCGCTACTAAGGCAGTGAGTCCCTATTCTAGCCTACGTACGACGATCAGAACGATGGATTGTCGAGCCAACGATGAACCATCGCAAATCCCGTTCAGCAATTTAACCTCTAATTATACCAGAAAATAGCTCATAACTTTATTATTCATTTGCAACACCAAATTAGGGTTTCTCTCAAAGATAAATCCCAAAGAACAAGAAACCCTAGGTGTTTAATCCCAAGTCAAAACTCAAGCTTTCCTCCACCAATCTTTAAGAAATCATCCACCCAGGTATGTCAAGTGTTCATTCATGGATTCCTTTTATCCATGAAGCCCAAGAATCCAATTTTTAAATTATAAATTGTGATGTTTATGTTGTGGATTGAAATCTACTAAATTGGATTGAAATCTACTATAAGCTTATGCTAGTATATGGATTGAAATCTACTAAATTGTGTTGATTTATGCAACCATAATGAATTAATTTAATGTCCATGCCTAAGCTTATAGTTATGCATGCAAGGTGTTTGATAAAATGCCTAAGAGAATAGGAAATATGCCTTATGACTCAATTGTGACCTAAATAATGAAACTATCCTTTACCCTTATGTTCAAAACTACTTCCATGTTATTATTATTCATTAAAATTGTTTGATGGATTGTTCATGAGATTAGCCTATGAAATTATGGCCTGTTTATATGCTTTTCTATTCATGTACCAAACCATGATAATCAAGTGCCTCATGAAATTCTCCAATGATTGTATTATGGATTGTTGATTATGGTCGTGAGTCCAGGAAGTGTCAAGTCTTATTAGTTTCATGCTATCGAGTCCTGGAGGTACGTGTACCCAATAATTTAATTGTGTGCCTAGAGCCAGTGTCATGTTTTCAAGATACTCTTAGTCAAGCCATGTTCAGTAGAATTCAGTCAGTCTCATGACTCAGAAAACTCAGTAATCTCAAAAATCTCAGTAATCTCAGTCAGTTATCAGATCTTAGTAATACTCTATTAGTTAACTAAACTCAGTAAACTCAGTCCAATCAGTTCAGTATAATTAATTCAGTGTCTAATCAAATGGGAGTAAGATTTAGCACCGAGTGATCCTAAGGATGGGAACTCACCTGTGAGTAGAGGATGTGATTCTTAGAAGCAATCCTTGCACTCCAGAACTATGTAGCCAGTATAGTTTGAGACATCTAACCTGTTAGATGAGGGTTGATGAGGGGTCTTAACCTGTTAGATGAGGGTCCCACCATTCTTCTTAGAGTACCTGTTAGATGAGAGATTACTCACAGATTGTCCTTACCAGTGGCGCGGTATTGATATATTTCTAATTGGGGTTATAGATTGGACCCCAACTCAGCTATAATGCATTATTTGGGGCATGTCGGTTAGATGACTACTTCCCAAAGTTTTAATACAGAATCAGGACTGTCAGATACAGCCATTCAGTCTCAGTAATAAAACTCACATAGTTCAACAGGATTCAGGACTGTCAGATACAGTCAACTTAGAACAGTATGGAACTTAGCTAGTTCCATCAGAAACTAGACTGTCAGATATAGTCGCTCAGTATCAGTTATCTCTATTATATAGGTATCAGTATCTCATGTTATCAGTACTCATACTCAGTAATCATGTTATCATAAACTCAGCATGCATGTATTCTCACATTCATGTTATACAGTCAGTTAGTGTAGTTCATGCATGTGAACCCTTTTGCATTCAACCTACCTCACATGCATACCAGTACATTCAAACGTACTGACGCATTTGCGCTATGGTGTTTTATATCATAGGTTTAGAAGCACAAGCTCCAAAGCATCAATAGCATTCTAGTCTTCGCAATCAGAGTTAGCAGTAAGTCCTCATCCTTTGAGGATATGATCATTAATTTATTAACCCATTAATTAATTTATTTTAGTAGTTGGAGTTTGTTGGGTACATGTCCCATTAACTCCTTATTCAGATAGTACAGTTAGTTAAAGGCTTTTCAGACTACAGTATGTTCAGATAGTTTATTTTAATTGTTTTGGGTATTTCATATCCCATCCATATGTTATGTTTTATCAGTTATGTTGCAGTTTTGAACCTTACGGCCTTATAGCCTTTATTTCTACATTTATACAGTATATTATGCAGTGTTCAGGTACAGATATCAGTCATGGGTTAGCTTGTGGTCCTTCGGGGTCATGACCACCATATAGCATTACGGGTACCAGATTCGGAGAGTTACAAAACCTATGGGTAGAAAAATTAATTCTTCAAACCTTAAAAGAGATGGGTTTAAGGCCAATATAATTGTCAATAGAGATGGTAACTCAACTTATATGATTGGAAATCCCATAAAGTAGGTTCATATGGGTAATAACAAGTAGATATTTACACTGCGCACTTATTAAGGGTGCTTGAACTGCTACTAAAATTGAGGGATGAGTTATTAACTCTTAATCATAGTCCTTACGGATAGTGTGTTTAAATTAGTGTACACTTTATGAATTTGCCTATATGAGAAGTGAAATGAGGTCGTTCCTATGAGAATTCGGCCTAGTTTCTAGAGCTCTCATGAATACCAGGCAATCGCATGGCCTATTGGTACAAAACTGCGTTAAACAATAAAATTATGATTAAAATATGATTGATAAAGTCTCTGTTTTACAATAAGAGTTATTTGGTTCGTAGAAATATTATATTTCACCAATAATTCTGTAAGTTAAACTTTATCGGTCTACGTTTGATTCATAGTCCAAAACACCAAACCTATTGCATTTTGTCCATATAAATCCAACAAGTTAAATTGTTCTTACTTATAAATTATTTTAAATATATGGGAGATTGTTAGATATTTTAAAATAATTTAAATAATATTTTAATCTTACTTTGAGAGAAAGTAAAAATTTTAATTAAATAATAATAACAATTATTGGTGCTCAATTTTGACATGTGCAAAGTTAAGTACTTGGAGACCAAGTATTTTCTTTGAGCGGTGACCAAGTATTATTTCTTTACCCCAAAGAAAATATTGTGCATGTGTATTAATTTTGTATTATACCTCCTCACTACTAGAAATTGGCATATTATTTCCAAGCAAAGATGAAAAAATATATTCTCTTTTCATTACTCTTATCATTCCCAAAAGTTTCTTCTCCTCTCTTACCCTAATTCTATTTTATCCAATCATCTTTTGATTTGGCATTAAAATTATTGGTTTATAATTAATTTTATTGATTCCTATATCCTCTGATTAATTAGGGAAGACTTGTATAGTTTTGGATATTCTCTAATTAATCAGAGAAGTACTTGTTTAATAATAGAAAAATATTTCACATTGCGTAAATAGTTTCTTAGGACAGTGCCTAGCACGACTCAAGTATTTTATATATTACTTAAAATATTATAATAATATTATTTAATTATTATTATTATTATTATCATCATCATCATCATCATTATTATTGTTGTTGTAAATTGTTAACTCTACTATACTGATAATAAGAAATATTATTATTATTGCAGTTTATTTATTTTCACAATTGATAGTGAAATTTATTATTATTTCCCAACATATATTGTTTGAATATGATAAAAGAAGATAGTTCAACTTTATATATTTATTATTTTGGTGGTGGATATCAATTACATGTATAACTATGAGTACATAATCAATTATTTGAACTTTCCCAGTTTATATGTAAATCATAAAATGAGATTCAGAGAATTAAGAAATATATTTAGTATGAATGTTATGAGCCTATGACATCCAATAACCACTCTCCCAAATGCATATATTTTTGCAGCATAGAGAACCATATTTGCACTATTTAGATATTCTAATAGTAGTTATCTCTCACACTTATTGACAATTTTTCCTCTCCTTATAACAAAATTAATTTGTCATCATGTTCTTCAATATTAAAAGAAACAGATAATTGACAATTTAGAATTTTAAAAAAAATAAAGAAGAAAAAAATGCTTCTCTTGTAAGTTAAAAAGAAATAAATAAAAGACAGCAAAACCTTTTATAATCCAACATATATCGTTATACTTTGATTGCTTCAATGTACTATCTCACAAAATAAATGAAACACATATATTAACGAATTGTAAAATTTTTAAGGTCTACATCTATTTATAAAATGATTATGAATTTCGATATTTATATTCTAAGGATATTAAAAATATTAAGCTCTTTGCTCCATTTAGAGGAAGTTCAAAAGTTTCTTCTTAAAAAGTTTAAGCATAAGAACTTTAGGATTTATAAATTCGAACTGTTACAATCTTAGAAAATCAATAATTGGGTGTAATTAATTTGCACAAGCACAGTGTTTGATGATTGATTTCCTTTTTAAAGAAAGATAATGATAATATGTAATAATCCTTCAGGTTATTTTCTCTATTTCTATATTTTTTATCATTTAGAGCTTTCTTATAGCTGCCCCAAGTTATTTTTCACTTGCTGGAGATGAGAATTCAGATACCAGACAGTTCGTTTGATTTTTAGAGCTAATTTTCTATTTAAAAGTCTTCGTTGGTAAGGATTTGCTACCGGATAAAAACTTTAGGTTAATGACTATGTATATCAATTCTGGTAGTTCTGTCAGCTCGAGAACATTGATTTTATAATAAGGGGACCTTTGGTTCGGGTTTCAAGTGTTTTGGACTCATTTTGAGCTATTGGTCGGAATTAAGTAAAATCGACCCTTGGGTGTGGGGCCCATATTTCATAAAATAACTCTTTATAGAAATTTTGATATTGTTATTGAGTCTAGAATGTCAAATTTGATAGGGTAGCATAGTTCATTTGTGTTCACAAAATTTTGAATAAATTTCGAGCGGTGGAAACATGGAAAATTTCAAGTTTTAGCTGATACATCTGCTAAAGTGGACCTTTGGTCAATTTAGTAGAGGCCACTTAAGAGGCCAAGAAGTTGCTTTAGAGATAAAGACTTTTCCATCGAGGTCACCTAAGTGGAGGCAGTCCGCTAAAGTGGATGTCACTTAAGCGGCATCTTGATTGTTTGGCAGAGGTCGTCCCTAGGGCGAGGATCACTTTAGCAGTCCTCTTTTTCTTTAGCAGTGAGCGCTTAATTAGTCACGTGACTGCTTAAATGACACCTAGGGGAGCATTTTGTAATGATCTAATTTTTGGTAATTTTTGTAAATTATTTATTTCTATGTGATTAGACTATTTTACCCCTCACTATAATTGCTTGTAGTATTTCTGGGGTGTGGGATGACTGGCACAGGTCTCAATACATTTTAGTGTAGTTTGTGCAAGTTTGTGATTTTTTGTGGTTAAGAAGGCTTTATAATTGACTTCGATCAACATTTATTGATCTGTGCTTCGTATGGAAAAATGGACGGCAACAGCAGATACGAAACATCAATTTTTAGGTTGGTAACATTGTTAATGTGGTTTTACAAATTTTATATCTCATTTCGACCCTCGATTCAAAAAGTTGTGAAATTGGATTTCAAGAATAGACTTTGTGAAAACAATATTTTTTTTCAATAATTTGATATTGCCATTGAGTCCGGAGTTTTAAATTTAGTTTATTAGAATAGTTATTTTACGTTCTCGAGATTTCAGATAATCTTGAGGGGTTCGTAAGTCTTGGAATTCTCCAAGTCTCTAGCTGGTGCACCCATTTATGCGACTTTTTGGTCGCTTAAGCAACCTTGCAGCTATCTGGGGGTATCGTTTAAGCAACTCCCTCATCGCGTAGGCAGTTATCACTTAAGCGATAGCTAGGTCGTTATGCAACAAGGTGGGTATCGTGTAAGCGATACTTGGTCGCTTAAGAGATGTCCTCTTAAGCAACCCAGTGATCGCTTAAGCGATGCCTGGGTGGGTTATATCCTCTATTTTCTCAAATTTTCACCATTTTTGACACATGGAGCTCAGGGTTTTAAGTTTTTGGGTGATTTCTTCCACTTTTAAGCTTGGGTAAGCTCCAAATCCTTATTTCAATTATTTTTCTTTGATTTTTATCATTTAAATCTTGTTAAAACTTGGATTTAAAAGTGTAATTTGGAGATTTTGGCCCGGAAGGCCTAAGTAATTCTTTTATATGAACCTCAATTTTTCAGCTAATTTTCACTTGTGTTTTCTTCTATAAGTTTCTTTAATCATGGGGAATATATTTTTTTACTAATATTCTAGTTTTACCCTTCTTTTTTGAAAATCTATTTTGGGGGTCCATTTTGACCTTAACTTTAAAGTGGTCAATATGGGTATCGTTGGCTTTCTTTTAATGCACAGATTTTATATTTGTGTATTTTAGTTGATTTTGGGTCCATTCGTGATGAGAAAGCTCCATAGTAAAGGCTTTTTTGACCAATTTTTGACTATCGAGGTAGATTTTAGCTTAACTTTCTTTAGACTGGGATGTGTAGTTAATATTGGTATAAAATCATGTTATGGGTGTGAGAACTAATCATGAAAATAACTTTATTATTTTGTTGTGCCCATATGAGGGCCGATGTTGTTGTTAATTCGGTGTTTTGAGACATTATCTATTTTGTGTGACCGTTTGCGGTTGTGTATGATATTGTTGGCCTTATGTATGTATATTTGGTGGTATCTTTTTTGGAAAAAATGCCTAAATTGGAATTTTTGTGGTATCAATGGCATATTTTTGTGTATTTTACTCTATTGACATATGGATTACATTGAATTCATGGATGATTGACATATAGAGTGGATTTTGTATCACATGGTTGGTATATTAGTTGGATTTTGAAAATCTCATTTTGGTTGGTTTTGAGCATTAAATCCTCATATTATTGGTATTCATGAAACAATGGTACCAATGTGGAAATATTGAAAACACTGGCTTTTTATGATAAAAGTAGAATATCTTTTAAAATCCTCTACTGATGTATGTGCCAGAAAGGAGTTATGGATATTAGTATTAGCCAATGAATTATATATAAGTTGAAGAACCACCCATGGGTCCTACCTCGGGAGAACAACTCATTAGGTATTGATAACGCTCAACTCACTCCCATAATTGAGGGGTGAGACGGTCATTGTCAAGTAACCCAATTTGAATTAGGGTCGAATCTCAAGGAGTGAATGTTATAGACTTCGAACCCTATGGTTGTTTAAATTACTATGAGATTACCCAGAATGCTAAATAAAGCAACATATAAAATAAAATGGGGGGATTTGATTTGAACTTTCCCCACCACCGTTTACAACTACTCGTTAGACGAAATCTTTGATTTGAATTCAAGAATTTGGGAAATCTTGAGACTATGTCTATCTAAAGGTAAAGCATGTGGGTGATATTTGTTTAACAAGAATTCTAGTTGTTAAATATTGTATAGGCTAGGTCGAAGATCATTGGAGTTAATCTTTCGATAAAACAACAATGATTTCACCCATTGGCTCTTTCGAGCACCTAACAAGTGTGAAATTTGCATAATCACCCAAGACCTCAACCAAACATCCCTATGTCTAGGATGATTCTCTTGACATAATTTACACTCCCTGAACACTTATTTCTAAGATTGTAAATAGTAGTAAACCATAGGCTTAGTTGTCCACCATTGCCTTGTCCCCCTATAACCTTCTTTCGAGGATGTTATGGGTTACCTAATATTCACCTAAATCCCTCTTTTGAGGACGATAAAGGATTTCTAGAGCTTGGGGTTTTCACCCATCAAACCCATTTGGAGATTTGGGGTTTTCACCCATCAAATTTCAACCTATAAGCTCAAGCAATGGTGAAATCCATACTCAATAACTAAAGTTCATGCAAACACGACAATACCCATAGATAATTACACTCTAGTTTAACATAATCCCAAGACTAAAGAAATTAGCTACTCATTAGATAGGAGAAAAGAATTTTACCAAGTAATGCATCCGTGGAATTCATAATAAAAGAGGGTAAAATAATCTTCAATTCCACACTCCAATTTCACTAATTTTTCTTTTCAACAACCATTTCCTAGAAAGAAAAACTCAATAGTCCCCTCTTTTTCTCCAAAATATAGGGTTCTTCCTAATTGTCCCAAGTGTTTTGGAATTTCTCCCTATAAACTTTTCTTTAACTCTCTAATTTACCATATTTCTCTTTTGCTAATTCCTCCCGTTAGGCTGCGGTCACAGAGCATTGGCTGCGATTGTGCAACTGCAGTCGCATCTATGAGCGAGTGATCGCATTGCATTGGATAACCTTTAATGACCACGATCGTATTACCCAAGGCTAGGTAAATTTTCTGCTTAGCTGACAGTGATCGCGGTGATTTGAATGTGACTGTGGTACCCAAGGTCCTTGTAACACCCCATGCTTATTAGTATCTTAAAATTTATCCCTAGAATGTTAAGGACTTTCTTTAAAGATGAATACACTTTTGTTGTGTAGGAAATTGAATAAGCTTTCCATCGATATGAAATTCGCCCAAATCCGACATTTGGGCAAAAATTTATGGCTATTTTAGTAAGAAAGTGTACCACCTAAGCCATCAGCGCATCGCAGAGCCAGCCAAAATGGCAATTGTCAAAAATCAGTGAGCCTTCGCAATATTGGCGCTTCACGCCAAGGATCAATTTTAGAATGTTCCTTTTCCAGTCTTTCAACATGACACCACTGCGTCGCGATGAGATTTTAGGTCATATCCAAGTTGTCAATGCAATTGTACCGTATTGCACCACCATGCAATTTCCTAGTCGTCATTTTCCAATGGCCTAGCGTGATAGTGGCGCGTCGCGCCAAGGGTCTAGATCGAAAAAATTTCACAAAAAATTAAAGTTGCTCCCAGGGTTAAACTAGTCTTTTTCCATGATTTTATTCCGCCCAGATGTGGGATTTAAGCCCTAAAACGTTTAAACCCTTCATTATTTACTTTTTCCCTAAAATCAAAAGGTATTTCTCTCTCAAGATAATAAACCCTAGTTCAAGAATCAAGGTCAATCCTCAATAATCTCTCCAAGAACCTTCAAGAACTCTTCTTGTCAGGTAAGTTAGATGTTCATTCATGGGTCCCTTCCATCCATGAAGTCCAAGAATCCTTTTTCAAAGTACAAAGATGAGGTATTTATGATTTCCATGTTTGAATTAGATTAAATTCATGCTTATAATATTAGTTGGGTTCCAATCCCTTATTTAAATACAAGTTTCATGAAATTAAATAGCATGTATAACAAATATATGATTATCTTGATAGACCCTTAAATTTATAAAGTGATTAATGCATCTATGATGTTAATTTGGTTTTCAATCCATGATTATGATAAGATTCATGAACAATAGAATAGTATTTAGGGGAAATTATATGAATTACACGCTAAAGCCTTGAATTTGTAATTAAGTATTGTATTCACGATGTTTATGTTATGACTATTATCATGTAAAATACTCATGCTCCTCAAGTATTTGCTAAAATTCCTATGTGAAGTAGATAGCGGAATCATGAGATGTTATTATGAGATCTTAATTATGTACAAGCTTATACCCTACAAGTGTTTGATAAAATGCTTATGTGAATTGACTAGTGAAGACATGACATGTTATTATGTGATCCCATTTATGTACAAGTAAATGCATTACAAGTGTTTGATGAAATGTCTATGAATGAATTATGACCAAGTGAACATTGTTATATTATTCAAGATGATGCTTTGCTTTACTTTTCATGCTATCGAGTCCTGGGGTTATTTAATACCCAACAATTTAGTTGTTTACCTAGATCCAATGTCAATTATAGAATAGTATCAGTCATGTCACAATCAGTACTCTCAGTCCATTACAAAACTCAATAGAACTCAGTCAATTACAGAACTTAGGAAAACTCAGTAAACTCAGTCTCAGTCCAGTCCAGTCTAATATACTCAGTTCAGTGTCTATTCAGTTGGGAGTAGGATTTAGCATCGAGCGAGGCAGGGATGACAACTTTCCCGTCAAATAGGCAGAGTTGTTAGCAATAGTCCCTGTACTCCAGAACTATTTAGCCAGCGCAGGATGAGGATTCACCCATCAGACTAGGCTTGGCTACCTCCCAGGAGTCACCCATCAGATTAGGCTTAGCTCCGCCCAGATATCATCCATCAGTATCCATGGCACGGTATTAGCACCCATCTAGCTGGGGTTACAAATTGGACCCCAATCAGTTTAGAGAGAGGCATGCCGGTTAGATGACTACCTCTCACAGTTTCAATCTTAGTTTCAGTCTTCAGTTCAGAACTCAGCTTAGTTTTACAGAATCAAGATTATCAGATACAGTCAATTAGTATCAGTTAATCAGTTATCAGAATTCAATACTTAGCATAAGAAAAGCTCATTTATAGTTTATATATATATGTATATGCACAAATTACATTCTCAGTATTTACAGTATTCTCAGATTCTCCACGTACTCTCATGTTCAGTTATTCTCATTCAGTCAGTTATATCCTCATGCATATAAACCCTTACATTCAGCCTTACCTCATCTAGAATACCAGTACATTCCCATGTACTGACATATACTTTTTTGTACTATGATGTTTCATATCATAGGTTTGGACGCTCAGGTTCCCAAGCACGAATAATAGATTCAAGTTCAACCAGCAATAGTAGATTTAGCAGTGAGTCCTCATCATTCGAGCATATTATACTATTTTATATTTTTAGTAGATATATTAGTTCAGTAGATGGAGTTAGTTGGGGGATTGTCCCATCAACTCCACTTTCAAACAGATTCAGTTAGAAGCTTTTTAGACTAGTTTTCAAATAGTGTTTAGTTTTTATCAGATATTATTTATCAGTATTTCAGACGTTTTGAACCTTATGGAATTTCAGCTTATTTTCTGCATTAATTACAGTATTATTATTCAGTGCTCACAGCAGATATCATTCATGGGTTATCTTGTGGCCCTTCGGGGTCGTAAGAACCATATGACGACTAAGGGTAGTCTCAGGTCGTTACAGTCCTTTCCATTCTAAGTCTTCAGCTGCACTTTTTCTACTCCCTTTTTATTATTTCAAGCTCCAATCCACATCCTTCTATCTTTTCAACTCTTATACCTGCAAAAAGTGGATATTAGTGCATCTAATCATAATTATTAATCATTTACTTATTTAAAACAAGATAATGCGCACTAATAACAAGTGCGAATGAGTGGTAAAATTATCACTCATCAGGTATATATAGAGGTTGTGTGATAACCTCGTCCATCACATATTCATCTTCATTGCATTTTACACTTTTTATACACTTTGTATTGTATTGTGTTCTTGATGTGATAACCATCTGATTTTTCCTCTTTGATTTGTTTCATTCTATTTCTATCCATTATGTTCCTTTCTCATACTTGTATTTGGTCTCTATATATATACTATGGAGTTGTAGTGGAGACGGTGTGCGCTATCGATTGGGATATTTTTTGGTTGTAGGCGATGTACCCATAATGTGTATTTTATATGCTTTATTTTGAACTTGTGTTAGTCATCCTATGATACCTACTAATAATAAGTGGACAATACTCACCTTTATTTCACCATTTCAGTGCAAATTTAGATACGAATGCACTATGTGGTAGCTGATTCAGGCTGTATCTGAAGTATATTCGAGGTAGCGATAAATCTATGATTCCAAAGTTGATCCACTAACTCTTCTTATCTAAGTTATGTTGTGTTTGTAATCTGAGACAGATTATGATTCATTTGGTCTATTATTATATCTTTTGACATTCGAGATGTGCTTAGTAGTTCTTACACTATGACACTAGGTTTTGAGATATTTTCTTGGTATCTTTGGTTATGTATTTCCTGCTATTTATTGGATAAGTATGGTTCAACTCCGTCATGGCAGTCTTGCCTTGGGTTTTGGTATTGTTTTCCAAATTCTCAGTTTGGGGGATAAACTTACTTGTCAAGGCTTGCCGCGATAAGTGTTGTCATGACCCTTGGTTTTGGGTCGTGATACATTTATTTCAGCTACAATCAATTTTCCCCTATTTCTCACAAGTCTCAAGAGTAAAAAATCCCTAGAGTGTGGGAAATTGGGAGACTAATCTTTGTGTGATCATGGGGTGTTAGTGAACCTAGAATAACCATTTTCTCGTCAGAATCCTTGTAAGTTTCTGTCTAATTCTTGGTTTAATTCTACAATTTAGTTATAAATACCTAATGTCATGCTGGGTTGATATTGATATCGATTGAGCTCATAATTTACACATTCTTGAAGAAAAATATTCCTTAAGCATAAAGGGATGTGTTGCCGATATTTAAAGTGTGATTTTGCAAGCGAGCCCACATGAGATTTTGACTTGATTTTAGACCCAAAGCGCAAAAATTCAATATGGGTACCACTATTCTCGTATTAATGCATAGATTAATTTGATAGCATGGAATCATGTGAATGCTTCTTGGAAGGGGAAATCACCAATTTAGTGGGCTTTTTCGGTCTTTGTTTGGAGTCCAGATAGGCTAGGTTTACCTTTCTCTTTTATTGAACTTAATTATAGTATCGATATGATATTGTGCTAGTTTTGGGTTGGAAATTAGGAATTAGAGGTATTTAGCCGATTAAGGGACCATAATTAGGTGTATTTGAGTTAATTACCCAATCCTTAGATTGAATTGCTACCTTAGGACTCAATGAGGCTTATCTAGCACCTTAGTCTTGTTCAGGATAAAATTTTCCTTAAAATGTACTTTCGAGATTAGAAGTGGGCCCCTCCAACCTACCTTAGGCCAAGATTATTATTGTTAGCTCCTTGTAGATTCAATAAGCCTTTATGTGTTATCTTAATTACATTAGTGCGCTTGAGGAGGCTTTTGTCATATTATGGCTTATTCTAGATTGGTCCTTGGAAGATGATATGCCCAGTTCAAGTTCAAAAAGCTATGGTGTTAAGACCAGTTCAAGTGCAACATCTGCGATGATATTACATTTGGTTCAAGTATGATATTCATGATCATACTTTCAGCTCAAGTTCGGCTTATGGTGCACTATTTTTCAGTTTAAGTTTGCATTAAGAGATGGTTTATGATGGTTATAGGACCGGTTCAAGTCCAGTGTTTACGGTATAGACGGATCTACATTAAGATTAGAATGGTTGGAGTATTTACTATGTTACTTCTTTTTCTTGATTGCATTCACTGGGCTTATAATGGCTCGCATTGGATTACTTACTTTCATTTTGCGTCTTCTAGGCTTATGGGGGTGACAACGCCCAAGCACACACACAAGTGTACGTGGTCTACCAAGTAATATAGTGGCCTTCAAGAAAGCCAAATATCGATCCCACAGAGACTTGATTTAACAACAATTTAATTCTAGTTCACAGTTTAGATTAATTTAGTGCAAGAGTAACCAAAAAGAGAGTTTGTAATCTTTGAGAATTAAAAATATAAAATAAATAATGCGTAAAGTAAAATACTTGAGACAATCAATGGATAAAATCCCAGGGTTAAAGCACTTCGAACAATCATACTATGCTATTGAAATTAATCAGCTAATTTGCTTATCTTGTTTGTTGATTCGTAGGGTTAATTGCATGATCATGGTTTCCCAACCTATAATCTTTTACCTAATGTGGATATTACAACTACATTGTTGAGCGGGGATATAATAATACAATTAAGCTAATTAAAGCTATCATCCTACGTATGAATCAAGTAAGGCATCTAAGTAAATCCCTATTCTAGACGCTAAGTTTAATTTTTTATTTTATAAAAGAATAAAAACTCAAACTTTATTTATTCCCATGTTCTATCCCCTATTCTCTCTCCCGAGATCAAAAGGTCGACAATATATGTATTTTATGGGTGATCAATCCATAAAATTATTAAAACAAGAATTAAAAAACCAAATATGATAAGCAAAATTAATCGAAATTAATTCAAAATAATAGTACTCATGTTCTTGGCTTTAACCCTGGAAAGGGGTTTTTAGCCACTAATATTTACAATCACAATCCAAATAATTGAATACTTCATATGAAAAATTAAAAGCTAATTAAATTAATTAAAACCTACTAAGCTGGGTAGCAGCTCCACAATTTTTCTCCAATCCGTCTTCAGCGTGTCCAGGTATTTCGTCCAAGATTAATTGTAACCAAAAAAATTGTTTAATGTTGTCCAAAAGTATTAATAATGTTCTCGCCCCCCACGTGACCAGGTGTATGTCATATATAATATATATTATATTATATTACCTAATCCAAGTTGGTTAAGTTTCACCAAGAAATATTCCCACTAATTTCCTCAAAAGGCGTGCCATGTTATTTGATTAAACATAGGACTGTTCAACCTTGTCGGCAGAATCACAATTTGACCGTGCTTACTTAGTGACGCGACGCGACACTTAACACGTCGACTCAGTGGCACCACTGTAAATGTCGACGTAATGCGTCGACTTCGTGTCAACTCACTGGAATTTGCTTTCTAAATTTTGGTTAAGTGTAGAACGTCCTATCCTTTGCCCATACTTTTTGTAGTGTATTTTCAATAAATTTTCGGCCCTTAAATCATCAATATATTACCGTATTCTCCTCACAAATCCTCCTACAATATCATACACCACATATTCAAGATTAAAACAACAGAATATTCTTAAAAATAAATCAAAATAAGAGCTAAGATAAGGCAAATTCGCAATTATCTTCCACTTATTATTTCAACTCTTGACTTAATCAAATTAAACTTTGCACATTACAAACAAGTTATTCCACTCATAATTACACCATTAAAATATTTGGAATAAATTAGACACATTAAAATCCACCGACATCAACTAGACACACACATAGCTCAAGTTAGTAAAACTATTTTTTCGGGTTGAACTCTTGATTACTCAATTGAATACAAACCTGTCTGGAAAATACTTTGGACATTGTAAATACACACTTGGACACTTAAATGCTTATTATATCAATATCAACACGTTAAGCACATGAATTGCTCTCAAAACAAGGCAAAATAAGCTAGAATAATTATACAAAAGTGTATAAAACCACCTCAGATCATCACCCCACACTTAAATCCTTGTTCGTCCTCGAACAACTCTTTACTCTAAGCATAAAAATCTAAGGTAACGCTACACTTTTTCTAAATTAAAGACACTCAAGCTAGTACTACAATGACAACTCGGAATTCAAGTTTCTACATAAAACACGTTATTTACACAATTGAAAGCTCATGAACACTACTCCAAAATATCCTAGCCTAAAAAATTTACTCACCTAGTTGGCAAACTCATGCATATTATTCAATCAAGGACATCATACAAATCACCCACATTCATCGAACATGTGCCCTCACAACAAGAGAGTTACCCATAATCGCTCACAATAATGCAATTTATAAAATAATGGGTACAAGAATCAAATTACGCTCACTCTCACAAAAAATTCACAAATTACACATAATGAACCATAGGCTTGCCTTTAGTGTAATGTTCCACTAATAGACTAATGTAAAACTTAGGATCAAATAGGTCCTTTTCGGGTTGTAATGTAGGCTAAGGGATGGGTAGAAACTATTTGGAAATAGTGACTAACCTCTCTAAGCGCTTTAATGCACTACATTAAACAATAAAAACCAATCTCCAACAACCAAATTAAACTTTTTTCATCCACCCATCACCTTTATTTTTACCCCATCTCTTTTAAGAATTTTCACAAACACTTGGTGGATGCATAGTTTACTACCACAAGAATCAATTTTTTTCTTTTTTTCTTTACAATCATGGCAATATTTCTAGCATAAATTATATCACATCCATCCACCACACATCAATTGTAAAAACCAATAACTATTACCTTGGAGCATCAATTTCACCTTTTTTTTCTTTAATTTTCTCAAACTCCTTACTAAATCAATGTTTTTTATTAAAGCACTTAGGAGTTTTTTGGATCAAATTATGGTCTCTCAAAGAAGGGATTAGGCTACTTATGAGGCTACCAAAGAAAATAAGCTAAAGGATCTATAGAGTTTAACTAGGATAATGCACAAGGGTAGGTAAAAAAAGATATAAAACAAAGCTATCAAAAAAAATGTATATATCATCTCCTAAACCCACATTCTTTATTTCGCTTCATACATACACCAGGAAAGTTATAGACATCATATGCAATTAGAAATGTACAAAAATCTTACACACATATGGCACATGCTCAACACAATAGGATCATCATAAACTCTCAACCAAACAATAACACAAATTCAAATTAAGCCACAAATATAAGAGTCACAAAAATGAGCCTAAGAGTCTAAAAAAGTAACAATTCACACAATCAACATGCTTTTCCAAATAAAAAACTTGCACCATGTAATAAAAAATAGCACCAACAAGAACATCTTCTTTATTCCTAAACAAAAAATTTTAAATTTTTTAACTTGAGCCAAAATTTGAGAATTGAGCCACCCCACACTTAAAAATATACTTTGTCCCCAAAGTGAATTTAAGAGTAAGAAGATAGAAATACTCCCTCAGGCCTCTATGCCTAGCTAGATGCATCTTCACACAAAAAGGGGATCCATGGGACCTACACTTAATTTTTGCCATGCTTCAAGCCTAAGATTATGATACTCAGACTTCTCATTAACCAGTGACTTAACCAAATACAAAAACTACGTGAAATAAAAACTAAAAACCGAAAAGAAAATATACCTATTTAACTTGGGTTGCCTCCCAAGAAACGCCTAATTTAGTTTTGCGGCACGACCCAACTCAACTCAACCATATTCCTTCAACCTTTTACCCCCTTTTGGGAGTCATTTTTATTCATTTCAGACCTTTTTTACCTTTTAACCTATTTGGAATCTGTGGTTTCATCTTAGGCTGCTCAATCAGGTATTCAGAAGAGATCTTTAGTGGCTTAGGCACCCTACACTCATCCATTTCAATCACATTGATCATGCATAAATCTTTATAAAATGGATTTTCAATGGGGGCCTTGTAAACACAAATACCACCTCTTCATCATCTACCGTCATCTTGAGCGTTCCTTTTCTAACATCAATCAAAGCCCCTCCAGTCGCTAAGAATGGGTGCCCCAAAATAATTGGTACCTGTTCGTCTGCCATAAAATCAAGAATAAAAAAGTCAGCATGAATAACAAATTTACCAAATTTTATTAGGACATCTTCAATGATCCCATTCGGATATGCTATGGATCCATCTGCGAGCTGTATAATGACTCGTGTCGCTCTAGGCTCTCCTAAGCCCAATTTTATAAACAATGATAGGGGCATCACATTTATGCTTGCCCCTAAGTCACTTAATGCAGGGACTTCTTTTCCCCCAATTTTTATAGGAATAGCAAACTTCCCCTTATCTTTTAATTTCTTAGGGATTTTTTGTAATATCACCGCGCTACACTCTTCAGTGAGTGTTATAGCTCCTACCTCTTGCAATTTCACCTTTTCAGCCACCACATCCCTCATGTACTTTGCATACTTAGGTATACTCTGCAAAATATCTAGTAAAGGTAAGTTAATATGAAGCTCTTTGAATATCTCAATGAACTTTTTGAACAAGGCATCCTCTTTTGCTTTTATGTACTTTTAAGGGAAAGGTAGCGGTAGGGTCTTCTTTTTCTCTGGTTCAGTAACTTTTTCATTCAAGTAGTCATACTTTCTTGAATTTTCAGCAACTTCTTCATCTATATTTTGGGTCACCACATCAGCATCTACCTCCTTTGTTTCCATGAGAGGTTCTCCTCGAAATATTTTACCACTCTGCAAAGTGATTGCCATGACTTGCTTGGGATTTTCTGTACCAGCTGGTAAACCACCTTGTGGTCAGGTATTTAACGCTTGCTGTATCTGCGCAACCTACAACTCTAAATTTCTCTGGTCCACTTTCTGATTCTGTAATTCTGCCCTTTGACTGTTCAGATCCACAACCAATTATGTTTGGCCAGCTAAGATTTGTTTCAACATCTCTTCCATGTTGCTCGTAGATTGATTTGAGTGGGCCTGTGGCTGTGGGCCGTTCGATGGCTTATTAGGTGGCTGAGTTTTCCACTTCATGTTATAGGCATTATTGTAATTTGGCATTTGAGCATTGCCTACAACATCACAGATTCCAGATTTGAAGTACATATGGTAGCTATATGACCACTATTTCCCATACTTCACACCAACCTGCGGCTTGTTGGATGGCATTGACTATGGTTGCAGGTTGGGTTGCTGCCAACTTTATGGTGCTGAATGTTGTGTTGATAAAATTTTGTAAGGAAAAAATCTGAGCTGATAGGACTATGAATTGGTCCACCTCCAACACACTCGTAATTCTTTTTATGGCACTTCTAGAATCTGAATGCCACTATGGATTTCCTTGTGCTATGTTGTTCAATAATGGGTACATCTTATCACAAGTTCGCTCCAACGTTTGACCACCTGCGGCTTGTGATCAAGAGCTTCTACAAAAGTATGAGCAAGTACCTCATTAGACTGTTGGTGGTGTGGACAATCCCAAAGAAGAGCTTTGAAGCGTTCTCAAGCATGATAGAGGTTTTCATCAGGCTTCTATTTGAAGCTTACTATCTCATATGAAGTCTCGCAGTCTTGCCTGATGGAAAAAATCTGATGAGGAACCTTCTGTCTAAGTCATCCCATGTTGTGATTGAACTGGCCGGCTCTGCATTCAACCACCTTTTAGCTTCCCCAATAAGTGAATAGGGGAAGAGTGTCAGCCTCACATAATCTGGAGTCACCTCGATTGGAGTGAATGTATCTGTAAGCTTAATGAAGGTCTGCAAGTGGACTTGTGGATCCTCGTGTGAAAGCCCTGCAAACTGTCCACTGCTAATAAGAAGCTGCACTATATTGTATTTAAACTCGAAATTTCCCCCAGCTGCCGGTCTTTGAATTGGAGAAGTCAAGTTTGTTGGAAGTGGGACTGCCACTTCCCTAACCTTTGTACCAGTTGCTTATTGTTCAGCCATAGGAACAGTGTTATCTTGGTCTTCATGGAATTGAGGAATTCTGGGGAGAAAGGTTGCTTCTCTCCTTCGTTGATGGTAAAGTTGCTCAGGTTCGGAACTTGGTTTAACCAAGTCGTGCTCCCTTGCCAGCTATCTATTTTGAAAACCTGTTTCCTGCAAAAATAAAACCAAGATCAAGCGTAAAGAAACACCAAATAAATCTAAAAGTAAAACTAAAATAAACAATTGCTAAAATAAGAAGTCCCCGACAACGGAGCCAAAAACTTGACAGTGCCCAAGCGCACACGCAAGTGTACATGATCTACCAAGTAATATAGTGGCCTTCAAGAAAGCCGAATATCAATCCCATAGAGACTTGATTTAACAACAATTTAATTCTAGTTTATAGTTTAGATTAATTTAGTGCAAGAGTAACCAAAAAGAGAGTTTGTAATTTTTGTAAATTAAAAAAATAAAAAACTAATGCGTAAAATAAAATACTTGAGACAATTAATGGAGAAAAGCCCAGGGTTAAAGCACTTGGAACAATCATACTATGTCATTGAAATTAATCCGCTAATTTACTTATCTTGGTTGTTGATTCGTAGAGTTAATTGCATGATCATGGTTTCCCAACCTATAATCTTTTACCTAATGTGGATATTACAACTACATTATTGAGCGGGGATGTAATAATCTAATTAAGTTAATTAAAGTTATCATCCTACGTATGAATCAAGTAAGACATCTAAGTAAATTCCTGTTCTAGACGCTAAGTTTAATTCTTTATTTTATAAAAGAATAAAAACTCAAACTTTGTTTATTCCCATGTTCTATCTCCCTATTCCCTCTCCCGAGATCAAAAGGTCGACAATATATGTATTTTATGGGTGATCAATCCATAAAATAATTAAATTAAGAATAAATAAACAACCAAATATGATGAGCAAAATTAATAGAAATTAATTCAAAACAATAGTACTCATGTTCTTGGCTTTAACCTCGAAAAGAGGATTTTTAGCCACTAATATTCATAATCACGATCCAAATAATTGAATACATGATATAAAAAAATAAAAATAAATTAAATTAATTAAAACCTAATAAACCGTGTAGCAGCTCCACAATTTTTCTCCAATTTGTCTCGAGCGTGTCCAGGTATTTCGTCCAAGATTAATTATCACCAAAAAAATTGTTTAACGTTGTCCAAAAGTATTAATAATGCTCTCTCCCCGCCCACGTGACCAGCTGTGTGTCATATATAATACATATTATATTATATTACCTAATCCAAGTTGGTTAAGGAAGTTTCACCAAGAAATATTCCCACAAATTACCTCAAAAGGCGTGCCGTGCTTTTTGATTAAACATAGGACAGTGCAACCTTGTCGGCAGAATCACAATTTGACCGTGCTTACTTAGCGACGCGATGTGACGGTTAATGCGTCGATGAACTGGAAGAACTGGAAAAGTCGACGTGACGAATCGAGTTCTCATCGACTCACTGAAATTTGGTTTTAAAATTTTAGTTAAGTGTAGAACGTTTTATTCTTTGTCCATGCTTTTTGTAGTGTATTTTCAATGAATTTTCGGCCTTTAAATCATCAATATATCACATATTTTCCCTACAAAGTCTCCTACAATATCATACACCACATATTCAAGATTAAAAAAACACAATATTCTCAAAAATAAATCAAAACAAGAGCTAAGATGATACAAATTCGCAATGATCTTTCACTTATTATTCCGACTCTTGACTTAATCAAATTAAACTTTGCACATTACAAACAAGTTATTCCACTCATAATTATACCATTAAAACATTTGAAACAAATTAAACACCTTAAAATCCACCGAAACAACTAGACACACACTTAGCTCAAGCTAGTATAACTAGTTTTTCGGATTGAACTCTAAATTACTCAATTAAATACAAACTTATTTGAAAAATACTTTGGACATTGTAAATACACACTTGGACACTTAAATGCTTATTATATCAATATCAACACGTTAAGCACACGAATTTCTCTTAAAACAAGGCGAAATAAGCTAGAATAATGATATAAAAATGTATAAAACCACCTCAGATCAGGGGCGCCAGTTATGTTTGAAATAGGTATGCTGTCTTTAATATTATTGTCTTAATTTTTTTACTTTTAGTATTTGAGGTACTATTTCAAGTTTTTCTTCTTTCTTTGACTTAGATTATTATCTCACATTTTATTACATTTATATTATAATTTAGCTCAATCGATCGATGATGTCTACTAAGTACCGTGGCTTTGGTATTTATACTATACTTTTGTATTTTTTTTGGTATAAATACAAGTACTAGCTACCGTCGTTGATGTTCTAATTGTGCTGGTCAGAGTTTGGAGATAGGGTGAGCTCTTAAAGTCAGATTTAGCCTTCTCTCCATCTTTAATTTTTGGATAGTCTTTCTTTTTGGAGACTATTGTATATTTGACTTTGATAGTACTCATATTCTTTTGATTAGAGGCTTTTAACTGACCTCACTAGGATGTGGGATGATATTATTCTTCTCTTTATTTCTCTTGAGTTATGTTATTATTCTTATGATTTATGACCTATAATTTATTTATTTGCATAATTCAGGCATTTTATGTCATTTTCCACCAACTAGCCCATTACTTGTTGTCTTAGGCTATGATTTGACTTAATTACTTATGGGGTAAAGTAGTTGCATCATGACTCATTAAATAGGGTCGTGACATAATGGCAAAAATATGTAGATGACTTTTGACTATATTGTATTGATTGAATGAATTGGTTTGTGTTGTAATGATTCTCCAGGTCTTTTTTGCATTTTCATACTTTTCCTACAGTTAGAGCTTTCTTATAGTTGCCCCAAGTCATTTATGACTTACTGGGACTGACAATTTGGTTATTGGGCAGTTCATTTGATTTCTAGTCATTTCCCCATTTTAGAGCTTTTGAAGTTGACAAATGGTTCTAGGAATTGTTTTTTAGGTAAATGATCTTCGATGCTAATTTTAACAGTATTGTTAACTCTGGAATGTTGATTTAGTCTAGAGGGCCTTTGGTCTAGGTTACAAGGCTTCCAGACTTATTTTGGGCTGTTGGGCAAATTTTGGTTAACATGAAACCTTGGGTGTGGGACCCATATTTTGCCAAAGCAATCTCAAATAAAAGAATAGTTTGTTTGCATGGATGGGGTTTTGAATATTCTCGAGCACTCAATCAAAGTCCGTTAGGACTTAGTAAATTTTATTGGTGCCAAGTTGCTGGTGCAGCCGCTTTAGTGGCCTAAAAACTACTTAAGCGAAGGTTGGTTAGATTGAAAGTGTCCGCTAATGCGGCCCTCTTGGCACTTAAGTGGTGACTGTCTAATTCCATCATTTAGCCGCTTCTGCAGCCACCGCTAGTGGTTATCTACAATTATTTCTCCTCAAATTAAGCTTCATTTACCTAAGTATAAAACCATTAAAGAGACTTTGGATCTTGGAAATAGTGTGAGAACCAATAACTGAAGTTGGGTTTGAGTTGGAATCATCCTAGTGACTATTTTCTCATCGTTTTAAGTTCTTGGTTTATATTTGATAAAATTTCCTAATTTTGATTCTTATTTATTTGAATTATTGAAATTTTTTTGGGGTATTATAAGGCTCAGATTATGCTCTATTTTGGGGCAAATAATCCTTGTGCTGAGATAAACGCTGTGACGGTTGCAATTATGTAATTTTGTAAGACAACCACACAAGTATTTTTATAGAGCTCAATTTCTGAACCGGAGCATAATTATGAATTACGTACATTTTTATTCTTATCTTAATATGTAGAATAGTATTTTGATTATGTGGCAGTGGTAGAAGGATTCTCAAAAGGGAAAGACTCTATTGTAGAGGTTCATGTAGCTTTCGATGGCATCCAGTTAGGTTAGGCTTAACTTTCTTAAACTTTGTCTTCTTATTGTATTAGTAGGATATTATGCTAGTTTTGGGTGGGTACTTATGGCTCAGTTATTATTTTGATATTTACTGGCATATATAGCTTATTAGAGGCCTTTTCAGGTAGATTCAGCCCTATTTTCTCTTATTTTTGTCTATGATTATCTTTTTGGACTAGAATTAGCTTCTTTATTGCCTTGGGACAAAATTAAAAATCCTTAGCCTAGGTTCAAATTAGTGTTTGTCTTAGGTTTGGTTTTTGGGACTGATAGTAGCCCCACCTCTTATTTTTAAGATAGAATGCTTAGAGTAACACCCTTTTTAGACCTCAATAATCACATAACTATTTCCTTATGATATTACTTAGGTTTGGGTTGACTTAAACATTATTTTAGACATATTTATATTCGTTCCCCCTGGTAGAGTAGTATTTCACCTTAGATGTATTTTGTCTTATTAATTGGAATCTACTTCTCCTCAGTAGATTTAGCTAATTGGAATTTATGACTAAATGAACTTAAGACAGGCTGAAAATCTATTATATTGATACCAATCCTTAGGTTATGAGTTTTAATTCTCATTTGACAAATATATATTAATTATCGCTTGTGAATTTCGGTTCAAGTCTAACATCTATGTATTGATTATTACTTATGACTTTTGGTTTGAGTTCGACATCTATATATTATTATTATTTATGAGTTTTGGATCAAGCCCGACATTTATTATCATAACTATTACTGATCCAGGGTTTAAAAGTATGTAAATACCAATGGAATGGTGGTTATGACTAGAAAAAGGAGTATAAGATGTACATGTTTTTCTTTTAGTATCATTTTACCTCTTTTTATTTATATCCTGTCTTTTCTATAGTATTACTCTTTCTTGTATCCTTCGTGCTTGTGGGGGATCGGTCAATTTTTATTTCTTATTGTTTGTGCCTTCTAGGCTTGTGGGAGTCTAGTTACGCAACAACTAGGCATTTATTTCCACTTCTAAGTTATTTGTTCTCTATTATTGCATGTGTCTAGCATAAACCTTAATTCCCATTTCTATCTTTATTATAGACTTCAGTTTACATATTTGCCTTTTATTTATGCTTTTACTATATTAAATCTTAGTCGGCCTATGATTTCTACTGAGTACCCACGTTTTGATACTTATACTACACTTTTACATCCTTTTCCTAATGCAGATCCAAGTATGAGTCATCACCACTAATGACATCCTCAGGTTGTGTTGTTGATCGGAGATTAGGTGAGCTTTTAGAGTTCAAAGTTGATCCTCTTCCTTCTGTTATCTAAATAGTCTTATTTTCCATATTCTGTGATTATGATGTACAACTTACACTATTTAGTACTCCTTATCTTGGTATAGTGGATCTTGTACTGGCCTTACTAGGTTATGAAGGAACTCATTTTGTATATGTTATCTTCTCCTCTCTCTTGTATAACATGCTTTATATTTATATATATCCGTATTCTCATCCCTTATTATTTTGTCGAATACTTATATCCTTATTTTTTTCCTTTTGTCCCATTACCTTTAGTTTTGAACTATGGTTTAGCTTATATACTAGTGGGTTAGAGTAGGTGTCATCATGACTTAAGAAATTGGGTTGTGACAGTTTGGTATCGGAGTCAGGTTTATCAATATTGTTAGTACAAAAGCAAGTGTCAAGTAGAGTCCTGTGGATTATTATAATGACATATATATCCTATCTATAGGAGGCTACATGATATTCTTAGAAAAATATCATCTTCTATGTTCATTATTGTGCATTGTGTCTATATTAGTTTCCAATTAATTCTTTGTTTCACTCTTTTGCATATGGCTAGGATGTGTGCTACAACAATCGGGAATGGGAACCCTAATCTTGCATCTAGGGCATTAGTTAGGGAAAGAGGTCTACCTCAAGGTCAAGGTTGGCCAAAGCTATAGTCCAAGCTTAAGGCTAGCCAAGAAGCCTTTACCAGATCTGATTACTGATGCTACACCTAAGATAGCACTAGAGGATATATTCCATAACACTCCATGGGACAGGGGTTAGCCAAGACCTACCTAGATTTATATACTTTCGCAATCCTCCTAGATTCGTTAGTACAAGTATTGGGTATGGTTGGTGGCCAGTCGATGGATGGGGTAAAGACAATAACTTAGGGTCATCCGAGGGTAGACTTGGTATGAGAGCATAGCCTGCAACTGCAGCTCCTAGAGAAGTGGTTCCACCAGCACCTATCATTCCATAGTTCGCTACATCCCAACCATTTATAGCTTCTAAGAAGCAGAAGATGCTATCTGTTTCTTAGATTGGCTCCACCAAGATTTGTTGGGTCCCTAGGGGAGGATGCCTTTAAGTTCTTTATTAGTTGTGAGGAGAGGTTGCATTATTTGGTCTAGATTGAGTGTATGGTGTGGACTACAACACCTTTTAGTTTGATCGAGCATCCAAATAGTGGCGGGGAGGATATCTCGATTCTAATCTAGCTATATCACATTAGATGACTTAGACCCAGATATCTGAGGCTTTCTCTGAGTAGTATATGCCTCACAACATATGCAATCACCGGAGGGATATATTTACTGGGTTGTAGTAGGGCTCCATGGCAGTAGTAAAGTATGAGGCGAGATCTTGTGAGCTAGCTAGATATCTTGACCTGAATCTGCCACCTAGTTGTAACATGGTGCTTAAGGTCACAAGTGACCATAAGCTAACCCATGATCTGGCACAAGCTGTAAATAATGAAAAAAGACAACAAAACACTATGAAAAAGTCATTTACAAGTATCTGATAAACAAAAATAGTGTCAAAAGGTAACTGAAATACATCACTAAAAACATGTCTAACTGACTGTCTGTCTGTCTAAAAGCCTCTAAAACTGATGAGTTGTTGGGACAGGACCCCAACTAACTTTGACTAACTAAAATAACATGAAATAAAATATTGGGATGAATAACTAATAATATAACTAGTCCTCGACTGATGAGGACTTACCAATGATGCAGCTGAGTGGCACAAGAATAGACAACGTGAGATTTGGGAACTGAGCGTCCAAACCTAAGTTATAAGACAACATAGTGTAAAAGAGAGTATGCGGTCAGTACTTTGAATGTACTGGTATCATAGATAGAATCTAGCTAATATACATAAAGGTACTGAGCATGAATGTCTGAACATAAAAATCAAATGGAAGACCAAGTATAATCATGTATTGAAATAAGTTAAAAAACTGAATGACTGATATACTAAGCACTTGGTCAAGCAAATCTGAACTGAACTTTATCTGAATACTGAATCAGGAACTATGGAAGATAATTACAATTGACATACCCTAATCTGAGCTAATTGAGATCCAAATTATAACCCCAGTTAGAAGGGTGTCAGTACTTAGCCAAGGGTACCAACATTAGCTGGCGTGGATCCACTAATATGATGTCCCAAAAAACTAAGGTATCATGCCTCTACTTATAGAGGAACCCTTATAAAATATGGTGGAAACGTAGTTATAGAAATTAAGGACTATTACTAATGACTCATACCTAATTGATGGGGGAGCCGCCATCCTTGTGTTCACTCGGTGCTAAGTGTTCTCCCAACTGAAAGACTCTGAAGTATAACTAAAACATAAACTAATAATTGATTTGATCAAGTCATGCCATTCTAAAAATTAATACTGCATATATAAACTAGAGAAATCATGAACTTTTAAACTAATGCATGTTTAACCCCTAAGTATCAGGTATTCATAACCCACCAGGATAGAATAATGCAACAAATCATGCAATTGGTAAAACTGAACATAGTATGGAAAATATGAATAGTACTCAAATTGTCAATCATTGATTTCAATATGGAAATGGAGATTATCTATTATATGGAAACACAATTTTCATGATGACGTATGTTTTCATGTTACATAATCCAAACAATTGTGAAAGAGTTGATAGAATTCATAATTTACTTGAAATTTCATTAAAAGGAAAAAAAGGGTTTGTCTTTTAAATTTAGGGAATATCTTGGAACTTAATTAGTGAAAGGATCCCGTTGATGAATATTACACATACCTGAAATCAATTCTTTGTAGAGATCTTGAAACTTTAACTTCCTTAATGAGCCCTAATTAGCATATGAGAGAAAGAAATTTCTTCTCTTGCTATGTGTTAAGTGGTTTCTGAAGTTATGAGGGGTTACGGAAATATTTACCCTTGATAACTGATGATTTGGAATGGTAAACTATGTGGGTTTACGTTAAGATGGGGTGAAAATTACCAAAAAGCCCTTTTTTAAACCGTATAGGAATTTTGGGTTCTTAGTCATTATGACTCACCCTACGAATCATCACGGTTGGTTATGAGTTTGTAGTTTGATTTGTAACTTCAGACTCTGAGCTTGAGCCTTCACTATCATAACTACGACTCCCCCTCTTATGAATCATTGGGGCTGTCCATGAGTCATGAGGAGAAGTTATAGTCTGAGACTACATTTCTAAGTTTATTACTGTTATAGTTATGGGTTCTTCTAACAACCCGTTAGGAATGATAACGAGTCATAGGAGATACTTGTTTTCTCTGGGCTAAGGCTGGGGATCCTTCATTGTCCTGATAACGAGTCCACACCTTAACTTTTTATGTCTCATAACGAGTCGTGATCTATACTCGTTCTCATTAAGGAAAAACATGAGGCCTTCACTGGGTGACTACGACTCACACTTGATGAGTCGTTACGTGTGGTAGTGACTCATTACCAAAGTCGTTATCACGAAGTTCAGACAGGTCCTTCAAAAATTTTCCATAACTTTTTGTCACCACTTCAGATTAAGGTAAGACTTGTGGCATTGGAACACAAACTTTATGACCTATCTTTTGAGGGGTCCAGAGCTTGAAAGTTTGGGTATTGAAATATCTCCTTCTTGGGATCATTCTTCCCCAAATGATACTGTTTGAGTTGGGGTACTAGGAAAAACTGAGACCATGTACTGAACACTTATGAGTTGAATCATGACTAACTATCTGAATCTAAAACATGATGCATGGACTGAACTAAGCTTATGAATGCATGCTATGACATAAGGATGGTTGGATAGTAGAGATAGAAAATGAGAGAATTAACTAATTAAGGAAACCATTACCTCAAGATGAATTTGGATTCGAAGAGAAAAAATAGTGATACTTAGCAGCTTCTGCTTCTTAAGTAGCTCCCTCAACTGACTGATTTCTCCACAAAACTTTCACTAAAGCAACTTCTTTATTCCTCAACCTATGAATCTTAGGGTCAAGGATCTCAAATGGGACTTCTTTAAAAGAAAGGCTATCTTCCATGACCACACTCTCTAAAGGAATGACTGAAGCTGGATCACCAATCTATTTCTTTAAGAAAGAGACATGGAATACTGGATGCACTAATGCTAACTCTACAAGCAACTCTAATTCATAGGCTACCTTTCTAAAATGGCTAAAAATCCTATATGGGCAAACATGGTAGGGACTGAGCTTCCCTTTCTTATCAAATCTCTTTTCCTCTTTCACAGGCAAAAGTTTCAAACACACCAAGTCACCAATATCAAACTCAAGCTCTCTTCTCCTCACATCTGCATACAATTTCTGTCGACTCTGGGATGTATTGAACCTTTCTAAAATCAACTAAACTTTTTTTATTGCCTCATACACTAAGTCTGTCCCTATTAAAGAAGCTTCACCAACCTCAAACCAACCAATAGGAGACCTACACCTCCTACCATAAAGAGCCTCAAAGAAAGCCATTTGAATACTAGAGTGATATCTGTTATTGTAGGTAAACTCTATCAAAGGCAAGTGATAATCCCAACTACCCTTGAAATCGATAACATAAGGCCTCAATATATCCTTTAAGGCCCGAATGGTCCTCTCTCCCTGACCATCTGTCTGGGGGTAAAAAGCTATACAGAGATGAACTTGGGTACCAAGAACTTTATGAAAAGCCTTCCAAAAGTAAGAGGTAAACTGGGTACCTCTATCTAAAATGATGGTTAACGGGACTCCATGCATCTTTACCAACTCCCTAAGATAGAGTCTAACATAATCCTCTACTTAATATGAAGTATGGACTCCCAAGAAATAGTCTGACTTGGTTATTGTATCCATAATGACCCAAATAGAATTATACCGACTATGCATGTGAGGTAACCCTATAACAAAGTCTATATTTAACACTTCCCACTTCCAATTAGGGATGCTGAATTCCTGAAGCATACCACTAGGTCTCTGATGATCAACCTTAACCTACTAAAAATTTGGACACTTAGCCAGGAATTTCATAATATTCTTCTTTATACCATTCCACCAATAGACTTCCTGCAAATCTCGATACATTTTAGTGGCTCCTGGATAAATTAAATACTACTAACCATGAGCCTATACTAATATTCACTACCTCAAATTATCTATGTTTGGAACACATAACCTGCCTTAACAATAAAGCACACCATCTCCTCCTTGGGAGAAAACTTCAACCTTCTAATCTTGGACTTCCTTTTTAAACTTAACCTAAATAGGATCTTTTTCTTACGTCTCTTTTACCTTGGAAACCAATGAAGTTCTGAACCATTATGAACCCATACACTACCTTTGACCGTATCAACCAACCGAACACCTAATCTAGCAAGTTGATGAACCTCATGGACTAAATATTTCTTATTATCCTCCACATGAGCGACACTCCCCATAGTCAATCTACTAAGGGCATCAGCAACAACATTCCCCTTACCCGAGAGATTGAACACACTCATATTGTCGTCTTTTAGCAATTCTAGCCACCTTCTTTGACAAAGATTTAGGACTTTATGAGTGAACACATACTATAAAATCTTATGGTCAGTAAACACGTCGACATGGACCCTATAAAGATAATGCTTCCAAATCCTTAAGGAAAAAACAACTGCTGCCAACATAAGATCGTGAGTCAGGTAGTTCCTCTCATGAGATTTGAGCTACCTAGAGAAGTGTGCAATAACCTGACAGCATCAACACACAACCAAGGCCAACTCTAGAAGCATCACTTTAAACTATAAAACCATTCAAGCCCTCTGGTAGGCTCAAAACTAGAACAAAATTAAGTTGAGTCTTTAACTCTAGAAATTTTTTCTCGTAGGAATTAGTTCACTAAAATTTGAATTTTTTCTGAGTCATTTTGGACATAAAAAAAGCTATAGAAGAAAATCCCTCAACAAACCATCTGTAGTAACTGGCTAAACCCAAGAAACTCCTAATATCTGATGTTCCAGGCTAGTTTCTTATTGCTTTGTTTTTTTTTTCAGAATCAACTCGAATACCATCACCAAAAATGATGTAGCCAAGGAAAGCTACTGATTTCAACAAGAATTCATACGTGCTAAACTCAGCAAATGACTGGTGATCCTTAAGGGTCTGCAAAATAGTCCTTAAGTGATCTGAGTGCTCACCCTCGCTATGGGAATAGATGAGAATGTCATCTATGAAGACTATGATGAACATGTCCAAATATTGGTTGAATACCTTGTTCATCAAGTCCATAGAGGCTGGAAAAGAATTCAATAGTACAAAGACTACAAATTTAAAGTGACCACACCGAGTTCTGAAGGTTGTCTTTGAAATGTAACATTCTTTAATTTTGAGCCGATGATAACCGAATCAGAGGTTTACTTTAGAGAAAAAATTGGAACCCTGATCTAGGTCAAACAAGTCATCAATCCTAGGGAGAGAACACTTATTCTTGATTATGACTTTGGGGTCAACTGACGGTAGTCTATGCACATTCTAAGAGAACCTTCTTTCTTGCACACAAAGAAAATTGGGGCATTCTATGAGGAAACACTAGGCTTGATGAAGCCCTTATATAAGATATCTTTCAATTGTTCTTTCAATTCCTTAAGCTCGGATAGAGCTATTCTATAAGGTGGAACTGAAATAGGTTGGGTATCTAGAAGGAAATCTATTTAGAAGTCAATTTCCCTCTTGGGAGGGGCTCCGAGAAGGTCTTCACGAAATACTTCTGGAAACTCATTAACTACTAGAACTAACTGAAGACTTTGAATATTTAAACTTGAGTTCCTCACTCAGACAAGGTAATAGATATAACACTTGAATATCATTTTCCTCACCTTAAGGTAGGAGATAAATTGAACTACATGCACAGAGGTACTACCTCTCTATTTTATGACTGGCTTATTAGGAAATTAGAACTATACTTTTTATTTCTATAGTAAATTGATGCATAACAAGAATAGAGCTAATCTATACCAAAAATGATATCAAAATCAATCATCTCTAATTCTATAAGATCAACTGAGGTAGCTTTTTGGGATACTATGACTGGTAATTTCTATACACCCATTTAGCTATGATGCAAATACCTATGGGAGTGGATATTGAGAAGGGTTTTGAAAGAATTTTTAGGCTGACACCAAAGTCTATGGGTGTATAAGGAGTCATGAAGGACAATGTGGCTCTAGGATCTAATAATGCATACACATGAAGGTGAAGACTCATAACATACCAGTAACCACGTCAGGAGAGCCTTCATAATACTATCGAGTTTGAAGAGCATAGAGTCAATTCTGACGTTGTCTACTACTGGCACTATTAGTGGTACCCTGCTGATTTGGGTGACCTGTTGGAGCATATGAGGAATTATCCTGGCCCTGCTAGTGATCATTCCTGCCCTTCCACATACCTGCTGGGCAATCTCTTTTTCTGTGACCTATCTTTTCACACCAAAACATACATCACTGCCTGCTATGTACTCACTTTTGTTGTTCTTACCACATCTCCTGCAAATTGGGTTGGTGCGACCACTATTAATGCTACCCTGAGACTTAGAGCCTGGTTCTCTATCCTGATTATCCGGTTTGAACTTAGGCACTGGAGCACTGGCAGAATATAGGGTTACATCTGAGGATTTTTGATGAAATTAAGGATGATTACCACCTTTTATCCTTTGCTAAGAAAAGTGAAAACTACCCATTCTTGCCCTCTTATTCTCTTTTTTCTTTCCTTGAGCTTGTCCTCCTTAATATGATGAGCATGAACCATCAACCTAGAGAGGTCCATATCCTTAATGAACAAAGCCATTTTGAACCCCCTTACCACATCTTCAGCAACCCTAGACATAAACTTACTCATTCAAGCCCTAAAATCAACCATCATTTTCAGAGCATACCTTTCCAACTGTGTAAATTTGAATGAATACTCCTTTACACTCATATTTCCCTACTTTAAATTGATGAACTCTTGCACCTTGGGCACCCTCAATTTCAGTGGAAAGAATCTATCTAAGAAGGCAGTAGCAAACTTATCCCACTCTATAGGTGCTGTTTTAACATGCTTGACCTCCTTCCACTACTTAACCCAAGCATATGATACTCCTTGTAATTAGTAGGCAGCTAAGTCAACACTCTTACTTACATAACACCTATGATGTCAGTCACTTTTTGTACACAGTCTAAGAAATCTTATGGATCTTCCTCAAACTTGGATCTAGAGAATGCTAGAGGATTCATCCAAGTAGAATCAAGGATTTTGGTTGCTACTAGGCTCTCCACATTATTCGATGGGGAAACAACCTACTAAATGTTTTAGGCAGCCACATATGGACTAAGGTGGTGAAAGCAGTCCTGAATTTGACGTGAGAAACCTATTTATTTAGAGGGTCTTCGAGAACAAATGGTGGTGCATCCTGATCTCCATTCCTTTTTTATTATCCCTTCTAGGAGGTATATCTGTAAATGGTAGAGAATGAGTTAGATGAAGGATTTTAATAGAGCGCATACTCTATCATATGAAATATATACTGAAAGAAGGAAGACTTTCCTAAAACACTTTGTAGCCTCTCACCTATAAGTGTGGCATGCTTCACACCCATGAATAAAACTATAATTAATGTGGATTTTAGACAGTCTAGGACACTTTAAACCTTGTGCTCTAATACTAAGTTTATCACGACCTGAGGCTACCACCTAGTCATAATATGGTGCTTAAGGTCATAGATGATCCCAAGCTAACCCATAATCTGGCACAAATTGTAAATAATGAAAGAAGGTAATAAAACACTATGCAAATGTCATTTTAAAGTATCTGATAATTGAAAATTGTGTCAAAGGTAACTGAAATACACATTGAAAGTATGTCTAACTGACTGTCTGTCTGTCTGAAAGCCTCTAAATATAATGAGTTGTTGGGATAAACCCCTAACTAACTTCGACTAACTGAAATAGCATGAAATAGAATATTGGGATGAATAAATAATAATATAACTAGTCCTTGATTGATGAGGACTCACCAATTATGCCACTTAGTGGCATATGAATAGACTCTGTGTGATTTGGGAACTGAGTATTCGAACCTATGTTATAAGACAGCATAACGCAAAAGAGAGTATGTGGTCAGTAGTTTAAATGTACTGGTTTGTCAGATGGAATCTATATGATATACATAAAGGTACTAAGCATGAATGCATGAATATGAAAATTGAATGCAAGACCAAGTATAAACATATACCAAAATAATCTGAATAACTGATATACTGAACATTTGGTCAAAGAAAGCTGAATTGAACATCATCTGAATACTGAATCGAGAACTGTGGGATCTAACTACAATTGACATACCCTAATTTGAGCTAATCAAGGTCCAACCTATAAACCCTAGTTGGAATGGTGTCGGTACCTTGCCAAGGGTACCAACACTGGCTAGCGTGGATCCACTAACATGATGTCCTAAAGGACTAGGGTGGCATGCCTCTACTGATGAGAGACACTTTATAACCTACTATGGGAATGTATTTCTAGAACTTAGGGACTACTACTAATGAGTCATGCCTAAATGATCGGGGATCCTCCATTCCTACATTCACTCGGTGTTAAGTGCTACTCCCAACTAAAAGACTCTGAAGTAAACTAAAAAACAAACTTATAACTAATATGATCAAGACATGGTATTCTGAAAATTAATAATGTATACATAAACTAGAGAAATTATGATCTTGTAAACGGATGTATGTTTAAGCCCTAAGTATTGAGTTTTCATAACCCGCCAGCATAGACTAATATAATTGATCATGAAAGTGGTAAAACTGAACATAGTATGGAAAATCATGAATAGTACTCAATATGTCAATCATTGATTTTAATATGGACAATGGAGATTATCAAACATATGAAAGATAATTTTCATGAGGACGCATATTTTCATGGTACATAATCCAAACAACTGTGAGAGTTGACAGAATTCATAATTTACTTACAATTTCATAAAAAGGGAAAATGGGTTTGTATTTGTAAATTTAGGGAGTTTCTTGGGACTCAATGTGTGAAAGGAGTCCATTGATGAATATTCCACATACCTAAAATAAACCCTTTGCAGAGATCTTTATGAAACTTAAACTTGCATGATGAACCTTAATTAGTTTTAGAGAGAAAGAAATCGCTTCTCTCGCTATGTGTTAAGTTATTTCTAAATTTATGAAGGATTAGGATTATACCCTTGATAATTGATGTTTTGAAAGGGTAAATGATGTGTGTTTGGGTTAAGAAGGGGTGGAAATTACAAAAATACCCCTTTTAAAATCATATAGGAATTTTGGATTCCTAGTTATTAAGACTCGTTATAACTAGTTATGAGTCGTAGTTTGAGTTGTAACCTGAGACTCTGAGTTTGAGCCTTCACTGTCCTGACTTTAAATCCCCTTTCTATGGCTTATTAGGGCTTACCACAAGTCATGAGGAGCAGTCATAATCTGAGACTACATATCTGAGTTGATCACTATTATGGTTATAGGTCCTCCTAACGACCTATTAGAACTGATAATGAGTCATAGGCTGGACTATTTTTCTCTAGGATGAGGCTGGGGATCCTTCATTGTCATAGCAATGAGTCCATTCCATGACTCTTTATGTCTTATAGCGAGTCGTGATCTATATACATTGTCACTAGGACAAAACCTGGGCTTCAACTGGGGTGACTATGACTCACACATGATGACTATCACATGTAGTGATGACTCATTTCCAGAGTTGTTATCACGACAATCAGATAGGTCCTTATAAAACTTTCCATAACTCTTTATCACTACATCAGATTAAGGTAAGACTTGCAGTATTGGAATATTAACTTTATGACCTATCTTATGAGAGGTCTAGAGCTTGGAAACTTGGCATATTAAACTAGCCATTCTACCATTATTCTACCTACTAAGTATGAGTAGTTTTGGTTCTTCTTTAGAGTGTTAAGACTCCCACTCCATATGGTCACTCAAATCCTGGTAGTTGTGGGTAGATCTTTCATTTATATTATTGATTATGTTTATATCTTGGAGGGTTTACATCATAAGACCCAAGGAGGCATCAATAAGAGGCTTTATTAGCAGGGAAACTATAGTAGAAGTTGTTGTGGTGCACAATTTTGGGATTAAGGTTTTAAGGGTTGGTATCACTAGCATCAGCCTTATTGGTAGGGTTAGTCTGGTAGGCCCATTCTAATAGAACTATAATTGTTTTATAAGGATTAGCCTGGTTATAGTGACTTTAGTAGGCATATTAGTGGTTAGTCTTAAAGGGGCATTTAGATAGGGCCATTTATATAGGGTTTTTAGGCGGAGATGGACATTTTATCTCAACCGAATATTCTCAATAGGGTAGAGTTCTTGGGGAATGCTTTGATTATGGTATCGTGAGCTATTTTTCCACATAGTATCCCTAATATGGGATGATTAAGGCTTTTGTATAGTATGTTCAATTGATTAGGTTAGTGACATCTCTAGATAAGTATGGTGCACAAGGTCCTATGGGTGGTCCCTAGAGTTTTAAGAGATGTCCTCAGGAAAGTAGGATAGGTGGTGGGGTATTCACCTAGTTTGAAGGATGGAGAGGTCATCATTATGTTGTTCTTGGTCGGCTGAAGGTCGAGGTTTCAAAAGTTATTATTACAAGTTTTATCGCAGTCCTCCATCAACCAACTTCTAATTTATTTAATCTTGGCTCCATGAATTCTTGTGTTTCTTCTTATTGTGCACTATGGTTGGGGTTGTCTTTAGGATTCATTATATGTTTCTTTACATGTAGTTACTCTTAAAGGAGATTTTTTAGTAGTGGATTAGGTATATAGATCGTGTATTATGACTGTTTGGGAGCATATAACTTGAGTTGACCTTATTTTTCTAGACATGGTTGATTTTAATATAATTCTAGCCATGGACTGGTTAACCCTCTATCATGCAGTCTTAGATTGCTTGTCCTAAACCATTACCTTAGTCAAGCCTAGTATACCCCCGGTTGTGTGGTAGGGTTTTTAAAGCCCCAAACCAATGGGGATAATTTCTTATATTCAAGCTAGGAGACTGGTCTTGAAGGGTTGTATGGTTTATTTAGCTTATGTTCTTAATGTTATTTGAAGAGTTTGTCAATTGCCTTTTTTTGGTCGTATGTGATTTTTTTGATATATTTTTGATCGACCTCCTGGCTTACTTGTTGAGCGTGATATAGATTTTGCTATCAATTTTGAGCTGGGCACTGGACCTATTTTTATGGCACCTTACTATATGACTCTTGTCGAGCTAAAAGAGCTTAATATTCAGCTTTAAGATCTTCTAGGTAAATAGTTTATTTGACTAAGTGTATTTCCTTGGGGTGCTTAAGTTTTGTTTGTAAAGATGAAGGATTGTTTGAAGAATTTATGTATCAATTGTAGGCTACTATAGGCAGTTCGTCAAGATATTTTTCACTATTGCAACACCTATGACCAAATTGAATAGTAAGGAGGTTCTATTTTAGTGGTTTGATGGCTATAAGTGATCATTCTAAATCTCAAGGACTTTCTCACTTAAGCTCCTATCCTGACTCTTCTGTTTGAGGGTGAAGGGTTTACTGTGTATCATGATGCTTCTAGTTTTGGTTTTGTTTTGATTCCGCATAATAAGTTATTAAATATGCTTAGAGGAAGCTAAAAGTGCTTGAATACAGGCGCAACTGCCCAAATCATGACTTGGAGTTGGCAATGTTGTGCTTACAATTTAGAGGCATTACTTATATGGTGTTTTCTGTGAGATATTCACTGACCATCATAGTCTTTAGTATATTAAACTTACAAGGAACTCAATTCGAGACAACACTAGTAGATTGAATTACCGAAGGACTATAGACTCTTTATTCTAATACCATTTCAGCAAGGAAAATATGGTATCATGCACCTTAATCCAAGAGGTGTAGGGATGGGAATCTTTGCCACCCTTTCAATTTCAAAGCAACTGTTAACCTTGGACATCTAATCCTTAGCCAATATGATGTTTTGACTTGATACTTCTGACTGTAGGAAGAGTCTTGCTAGTATTAAAGTTAGGTCTACCTTGTTGGAGTAGATTAAAGATCATCAGTTAGAGGATGTTGGGTTGTGTGGCTTTCGAGATCAGGTATTGAGGGGTATGTCTAAGAGAAATACCTTATATTCTAAGAGTATTTTGAGATTTGATTGTCATAACTATGTTCTGACAGTTGGAGGTTTGATTCAGTTGATACTTTAGGATGCTTATAGCTCTAGATATTCTATTCACCTTAGGACAACAAAGATTTATAGAGATTTGAGGTAATATTACTTGTGGAGGGATATGATGAGAGATATATCAGACTTTATGGCTTGGTGTCTATGTTGTTAGTAGGTGAAGTCCGAGCATTTCAGACCTTGTGGAATGCTTTAGAGGCTACCCATTCCTAAGTTAAAGTGGGAGCGGTATACTATGGACTTCATTAGTGGTTGCCTCATACTTCTCATGGTCTTAAGAGAATTTAGGTTATTATAGATGGATTGGCCAATTATGCCCATTTCATCCCTATCTAGACTTCTTATAGTGCCAAGAGGTTGACTCAAATCTATTATCTTCAGTTCACTTCTATCTTAGAGGGAATTTCAAGAGAAGTTGGGTACCTATGTTGATCTTAGCGCCACTTTTCATTGCAGACTGATGAACAGTCATAATGAACTATTCATCTTTTGGGGGATATGCTTCGAGCATGTGTATTAGACTTTGGAGGTTAGTGGAGCATCTTTTAGCCTTAACGGAGTTTGACTACAATAATAGCTACCATTTGAGTATTCAGATAGAGATGGCACCATTTCAGGTATTTATGGTAGGCATTATTGATCTTTGAAAGGTTAGTTTGAGGCTTTAAAGGCTAGGACTGTAACGACCCGATAACCAATCCCGAGTCGTCACACGGTGCTTAAGGTCATATGTGGCCTCAAGCTAACCCTCTAAGCCTGTCATCACTTTTAGATCTCACTATATCACTAATCATGACAAATAAGGAAGAATAATCATGTCATGAACATACTTGAATATGAAGAAATACTGTCTTGTACAAACAAAATACTGAAAGTTCTGTATATACTGGTACTCTAGTCTGACAAAGCCTCTACTACAAAAGACTGAGGAGCCATTGGGACAGATCCCCAACTGACTCACCTGAACTGAAAAGAAACAACCATCTACTATCAAGGCAAAAATCAGGGACATAGGTTCTCGAACCATGAGGACTCACCAACTGTAAGAATGTAGATGGAGGTACTCAAAGATCACTGTCACTCCTGAGACTGAGCACCTGAACCTACATCATGAGAAAATGTAAAACATAGAAGTTTATGGGAATCAGTACTTGGGATTATACTGAGTATGTGGGGGAGTATGCAACACTTTTAAACAATATCATAAATGTAAAATAAAGTCATGAATGCTGACAATAATGACTCTCTTCGCTTGAATTTCCTGGAACATAATTTCCATAAATCATTGATAATAAAACATGCTTCACAAATCTCATATATCATTGGACTCAACTCAAACTCTTTAAATCATGACATAGAGTGACTCGGTAACTCAAGAAACTTAGACTATTATGGACTTGGGAGTTTCTTATAACCGATATAAACCATGTGAGTCGTATGGAGTCCAACATTTTTCCCTCCTAAGGAAGGAACCCCACATTGGTAGGAGCGTTATACTCTTGCCAGGGAGGATAACCTTAAACTTATCTCTGTGATCACAAACTCGGCTCTTTGGCCCTCAAATCTCAATCCTACAGTGGAACGCAGTTCTGGAAAAATAGGATGCACTGAACCCACACTTCTCACTCGGTGCTAAATACTCCTCCCAGACACAGCTCAGAACGCGTTAGGAAATCTACCTTAATCAACTCAAGGGTCTATCATGAAGACCAAATCATGAATATATCTCATCTTTAAATCATATACAACTTGTGGATTCCTAACACGACTCAAACTCAAACAGTCTTTCTCAACATGAAGTACACTTGCTTTTCAAATCATATCAAGTATCGAAAGCTTCAAGAAAACATCATAGGACTCATTCTTAATCCTCAAGCTCAATATCGATATATATTCAATACTCAATCTTCTTATGGAAAAGCATAACTCATAACACTTATCTTAAATCACTTAGAAATCATTAATACATAATAACAAAATAAAATTCATGGCATAAATTCTCAATTTAAGAAATATGATGGTAAAATAATCATAAATATCAAACTTAATCAACTCAAATCTCATAAATCATAAATAAAGAAATTTGGGTGTAAACCCACTTGCAAGGATCATGAAATTCCAATAGTAAAAATCAATTCTTTGGGTACAAGAATGAAAGAATGTTCTTATTCAAGCCTCACATATCTTGGATTATAATTTTAAGATGAAAAGACTTGATTGAAAACTCTTCTTCACACTTTTGAGCTAAGTTTCTTGATACCTTTGACTTAGAGAACTTGATTCTTGAACAACTCGGTGAAATGTATAGAAGATTCTTGAATTTTCTTGGAGAAGATTTGGATTTGGAATTGGAGGAGAGAAACCCTAGCTCTAGATATTTCTTGGAAGAGATTGGAGAGAAAATGAATTGCGATTCTCTACTTGGATATATATTAGAGGACAAAATGGGAGGAAATGACCAAAATACGCTTGAGCAAATTATAGAACTGGAGCCCGAGTTTTGGCCATGGCGCAACGCGCCATGATCGCGGACCTTCACTAGATTTTGACTATTGGGAAACTGCTCAGTGGTGCGATGCGGTGAAATCGTGTTGTCACCTTAGTCGTGACCTAGAAGGGCACCGCGACACGGTGGAAATGCATTGGTGCACTGGAGTTTGACAATCCTAAAATTAAGCCTTAGCGCGACACATCAATATCGTGGAGGCTCACTGGAAAAATGACAATTGCCATTTTGGGCGAATTTGGTATAGATGGAAAGCTTATTCAATACTCTACATGAAAAAAATTAAAAATTAGAGAAATACAATATGGTATAAACATCAATAGCATTGGAAGTCATCCATATTCACTCAGAAGGCGGATTTAGGCTTAAGAAACGATCGGGGTATTATAATATCTCCCCCTTGGAAAATTTCGTCCTCTAATGTTGCTAGTTAGGCTCAAGATCAACGAGGAAACTAGAAATACTTTATGGGAACCATTTTCTCAACCAACTTACTTCACTCTAGATTTTTGAGTACTTCATAGAATGGACGAATCATAGAATGGATATCTATACAACTGAATAAGCTGGATTAGTAGGAAACTGAATTAAAGAAGAATAATACCCTCAGTTTGATTTGAACTTGTGGGGAAGAGATGGGGATAATTAACTCGCATATCTTCTTCTGCTTCCCAAGTAGCACCCTCAACTGATTGATTTTGCCACATAACTTTAACCAAGGGAACCTTGTTGTTTTTTAGTCTACGGACTGGATAATCTAGGATCTCAACTGGTACTTCATCATAAGAAAGACTATCCCGAATATATAAGCTCTCTGATGGTTCAACCACAATAGAATCACCAATATGCTTCTAAAGTATAGAAACGTGAAAGACAGGATGGGTAACTGATAACTCTGTAGGCAACTCAATCTCATAAGCTTCTTTCCCAACTCGATTCAAAACTCTATAAGGGCCAACATATCGGGCACTAAGCTTTCCTTTCTTTCCAAATCTTTTCACCCCTTTCATGGGAGAAATTTTCAAGTACACGAAATCATTAACTTCAAACTCAAGATCTCTTATTCTCACATCCGCATATGACTTCTGATGACTCTGGGCTATCTTCAACTTTTGCCTAATCAACTTAACTTTCTCCATGGCCTCGAACATAGCGTTAGGTCTAATCACAGCAACCTCACCCACTTCGAACTAACCTATGGGTGATCTACACCTCCTTCCATACAAAACCTCAAATGGAGCCATTCCAATACTAGCATGAAAACTGTTGTTATATGGAAATTCAATCAATGGCAAATAGTAATCCCAATTTCCTTTGAAATCAAGAACACATTCCCTCAACATATCCTCCAAAGTCTGGATAGTCCTCTCAGCTTGACTGTCTATCTGCAGATGAAAAACGGAGCTAAGATGAACTTGAGTGCCAAGACCCTTCTGAAAGGCTCTCCAAAATTGAGAAGTAAATTGAGTACCTCTATCGGAGATGATAGACAACGTAACTCTATGCCACCTGACTAACTCCCAGATGTACGCTAGCATAGTCCTTAGTGGTGAAATATGTATGTACTGGCAGGAAATGTGCTAACTTAGTCAACCTATCTACAACGACCCATATAGAATCATGATGATGATGAGAGAGAGGTAAACTGGTCACGAAATCCATATTCACTTCCTCCCACTTCTAAGTAGGAATGCCAAATTCTTACATCATACCAGTGGGTCTTTGGTGCTCAAGTTGCACACTTCTCTATGAACTTTGCTATATCCTTCTTCATACCATTCCACCAATAAATTTCCCAAATCACGGTACATCTTGGTAGCACCGGGATGAATAAAATACCGCGTGCTATATGCCTTAGCCATAATCCTCTGTCTCAAATGATCCATATCAGGAACAGACAACCCATTTTGAAGCCTCAATACACCATTTCCCCCTTGGGAGAAAACCTCCACCTTTTGGTCTTTAACTGACCCTTTTAGTTCGACCAAACGAGAATCTATATCCTGTTTCTCCTTCATTCCAAAACTAGAGAAGATTTGGAATTACTTTGAACCCAAAGATTACCCTCAGCTGAATCAAGAAATCTAACACCTAACCTAGCCATACAATTCACTTCGTGAACCAATTCCTTTTTATCATTCTCTACATGCGCTACACTGCCTATGGACGATCTGCTAGGGGCATTTGTCACTACATTGGCCTTGCCAGGGTGATACAACACGCTCATATCATAGTCCTTTAGTAATTCTAACCATCGTCTCGGCCGCAGGTTCAACTCTTTCTGAGTAAACACATACTGCAAACTCTTGTGATCCACAAAGACATCAACATAAACACCGTACAAGTAATGTCTCCAGATTTTTAAGGCAAAAACTGCTGCAGCTAGCTCAAGATCATGGGTTGGGTAATTCTTCTCATGAGGTTTCAACTGTCAGGAGGCATAGGCTATAACCTTACCCTTCTGCATCAAGACGCAACCCAACCTAACTCTAGAAGCATCACAATACACCATGAAATCATCTATACCATTAGGTAGGGTCATCACAGGGGCTGAAGTGAGTCGAGTCTTCAACTCCTGAAAACTCTTCTCATAAGAATCTGACCACTAGAATTTAACTTTCTTTTGGGTTAACCGGGTCAAAGGAGCAGCAATGGAGGAGAAACTCTCAATAAAATAAAGATAGTAACCAGCTAGACCCAAGAAACTCCTAATGTTAGATGGGGAAATAGGTCTAGGATAATTTTTCATAGCTTCTACCTTTTGAGGATCAACTCGAATACCTTCAGAAGAAATAATATGACCTAGAAAGGCAACTGACGTTAACCAAAATTCATACTTGCAAAATTTGGCAAACAACTGATGATCTCTAAGGGTCTGCAAGACAATTCAGAGATGATTTGCATGGTCATTTCCATTTCGAGAGTATACAAAGATATCATCTATGAACACAATAACAAATATATCCAGGTACTATCTGAACACCCAATTCATAACGTCTATAAAAGCTGCTGGGGCATTAGTTAGTCTGAAGGACATGACTAGGAATTCAAAATAACCATAACGAGTGCGAAAAGCTATCTTTGGAATATCACACTCTCTAAATTTAAGTTGGTAATAACCGGATCTCAAATCTATTTTCAAAAAATAACTGACGCCTTGTAGCTGATCAAACAGGTCATCAATTATGTGAAGAGGGTACTTGTTCTTGACTGTGACCTTGTTGAGCTGACGATAGTCAATGCATATACGCAATGAACCATCTTTCTTTCGCATGAATAGAATGGGTGCACCCTAAGGAGACATATTTGGCCTTATAAAACCCTTATCAAGAAGATCTTTAAGTTGCTCCTTCAAATCCTTAAGTTTTGCGGGGGCCATATGATATGGAGGAATAGAAATAGGCTGCATATAGGGAAGAAGATTAATCCCAAATTCTATCTCTCTATCGGGAGGTACCCCTGGGAGATCTTCCGGGAAAACATCAAGAAACTCATTGAGAATACTAATAAACTGAATAGTCAGAGTCTCAGACTTAGTGTCTTTAACTCGAACTAAAATATAGATACAACCCTTGGATACCAATTTCCTGGCCTTAAGGTAGGATATAAAATGACTCTTGGGAGCTACAGAACTTCCAGATCACTCAAAAACTGGCTCATTGGGAAACTAAAACTTGACTACATGGGTACGACAGTCTATAGATGCATAACAAGAGTGAAGCTAATCCATACCCAGAATAATGTCAAAATCAGCTATATCTAGCTCAATCAAGTCTGCAAACATAATTCTATTAAGGACAGTGATAGGACACTTCTTATACACTTGCTTAGCAATAATAGATTCACTTACTGGGGTAGAAACTAGAAAAGGCTCAGGAATCTTTTCATCACTAATTTCAAAATTCACAACCACCATCGGAGTCACATAAGAAAGACTTGACCCAGGGTCCATCAACACATACACATCGAAATAAAATACACGGAGCGTACCAGTAACAACATCTGGTGAATCCTCCTGCTCCTGGTAGGGTGGTATAGCATAAAAGCAATTCTGGCGTTGACCATTTACAGTACTAGACGAGGCACCCTAAGGAGGAGTAGGACAAACTAAAGAGGCTGGAGCACTAATAGCCTCACTATGAGGACGAACATCATGACTCCCCTATCTAGCCTATGGGCAATCCCTAAATCTATGGCCTAACTTACCGCAACCAAAACCACCCCTCCGATCGACTAAGCACTCACTAGGATGATCCCTACCATACTTTAGACATGGGGGAGGACGAGGTCTGTTACTCACACTGTCCTGGGACCTGGACATAGTAGGCCTATTACCCTGCCCCTGCCTAATTTTGAATGCGGGAGCACTGACTGATGAAGAAGCTGGCACAAGTGAACGGTTTTGGGACTAAGGGTGATTCCCTCTAGAAAATCTTGTCTGACCATATCCCTGCTGCTCTAATCTAACTCTCTTATTTGCCCTTACTCTATATCTCTCCTTTACCTTGTCTACTTTAATCTGCTGAGCATGAATTATTAGTCTTGAAAGGTCCATGTCCCTATTAAGCATAGCGGATGTACACTCTTTCACAACATAACCAGATACACCAGCCAAAAACTTACTCATAATTGTTCTAGAATCAACCATCATATCGGGAGCATACTTATATAACTTGTTAAACTTATGACAATACTCCTTAACTGCCATGGGGCCCTATCTTAATTTTATAAATTCTTCTAATTTCACTTACCTCTGCTCCAGGGGAAAGAATCTATCTAAGAACGCATCCTGACATAACTGCCAAGTCATGGGAGCGGAATCCTCCTCTCTACTTTTCTTCCACATCTCTACCCAATCATAAGCAACATCTTTCAAGCGATAGAAAGCTAGATCCACACTTTCTTCCTCCATTAAATGCATAATTTGGGTGATCTTTTTCATCTCATCAAGATACATTTATAGTTCCTCGCCTGTCTTTGACCCATAAAACTCTGGCGAATTCATCTGCATAAAATCACGAACCTGAGTTACCACTGAATTACCTTCCTGCTGAGGTAGAACTGTGGCCTGAACATGGGTCTGAGCATTGGTGGTAACCGCTTGAGCTAGCGCTTGAAAAGCTACCTGAAATTCAGCATGGGACACCGTCTCACATAAAGGATCAACGGGTTGAGGTCATTCGTTATTTCTATGAGCTCTGTAAGGAGGCATTTTTTGTCATAATAGAGCATGAATTAATAGCAGAGAGAAAAAATTGTAGGCAAGATAGACTTTTGAAAAAAAGAAACAACTTTTCCTAAAATGTCCCGTAGCCTCATGCTTATAGGTGTGCCGCGCTACACACCGATGATCAAGACTCTATGTAACGCAGCTCGTCAGACTCCCTAGGACTCTTCAAACCTTAGGCTCTGATACCAACCTTGTAATGACTAGAGAACTTATCTCGAGATGTCACATGGTGCTTAAGGTCACACGTGGCCTCAAGCTAACCCTCTAAACCTGTCATCACTTTCAGATCTCACTCTATCACTAATCATGCTAAATAGGAAAGAATAATCATGTCATAAATATACTTGAATATAAAGAAATACTGGCTTGTACAAATAAAATACTAAAAGTTCTATACATAGTGGTACTCTAGTCTGACAAAGCCTCTACTATAAAAGACTGAGGAGCCATTGGGACCGATCCCCAACTGACTCGCCTGAACTGAAAAGAAACAACCATCTACTATCAAGGCAAAAATCAGGGACATAGGTCCTCGAACCATAAGGACTCATAAACTGTAAGAATTTAGATAGAGGTACTCAATGATCATTGTTGCCGCTGAGACTGAGCACCTGAACCTACATCACGAGAAAATATAAAACATAAAAGAGTATGGGAATCAGTACTTGGGATTATACTGAGTATGTGGGGGTGTATGCAACACTTTTAAACAATATCATAAATGTAAAATAAAGTAATGCATGCTGACAATAATGACTCTCTTCGCTAGAATTTCTTGGAACATAATTTTCATAAATCATCAATAATAACACATACTTTACAAATCTCATAAATTATTTGATTCAACTCAAACTCTTTAACTCATGACTTAGAGTGACTTGGTAACTCAAGAAACTTAGACTATTATGGACTTAGGAGTTTCTTATAACCGACATAAACCATGTGAGCAGCATGGAGTCCAACGTTTTTCCCTCCTAAAAAAGAAACCCCACATTGGCGGGAGCTTTATACTCTTTCCAGGGAGTATAACCTCAAAATCATCTCTGTGATCACAAACTCGACTCTTTGGCTCTCAAATCTCAATCCTCTAGTGGACGTAGTTCTGGGTAAGTAGGATATGCTGAATATACACTTCCCACTCAGTGCTAAATACTCCTCCCAAACTCAGCTCAAAACGCGTTAGGAAATCCACCTTAATCATCTCAAGGGTCTATCATAAAGACCAAATCATAAATATATCTCCTCTGTAAATCATATACAACTTGTGAATTCCTAACTCGACTCAAACCTAAATAGTCTTTCTCAACATCAAGTACACTTGCTTATCAAATCATATCAAGTATCAAAAGCTTCAAGAAAACATCATAGGACTTATTCTTAACCCTCAAGCTCAATATCGATATATATTCAATACTCAATCTTCTTATGGAAAAGCATAACTCATGACAGTTATCTTAAATCACTTAGAAATCATCAATACATAATAATAAAATACAATTCATGGCATAAATTCTTAATTTAAGAAATATGATGGTAAAATAATCATAAATATCAAACTTAATCAACTCAAATCTCATAAATCATAAATAAATAAATTTAGGTGTAAACCCACTTACAAGGATCATGAAATTCCAATAGTAAAAATCAATTATGTGGGCACAATAATGAAAGGATATTCTTGTTCAAGCCCCACATACCTTGGATTATAATTTTAAGATGAAAAGAATTTATTGGAAACTCTTCTTCGCACTTTTGAGCTAAGTTTCTTTACACCTTTGACATAGAGAATTTGATTCTTGAACAACTCGGTGAAATATATGGAAGATTCTTGAATTTTCTTGGAGAAGATTTGGATTTGGAATTGGAGGAGAGAAACCCTATCTCTAGATATTTGTTGGAAGAGATTGGAGAGAAAATGAGTTGATCTTCTCTACTTGGATATATATATAAAGGCCAAAATGGGCGGAAATGAACAAAATACCCTTGAGCAAATTCTAGAACTGGAGCCCAAGGTTTGGCCTTGCTGTGACGCGCCATGATTGAGTACCTTCACTAGATTTTGACAATTAAGAAACTTCTCAGTGGAGTGATATGGTGAGATCACGTTGTCACCTTGGTCGTTACCTGGAAGGTCACCATGATGCTATGAAATTGTGTTGGTGAACTGGAATTTGAAAATCCTAAAATTAAGCCTTGGCGCGATGCGTTAATATCATGGAGGCTTACTGGAAAAATAATAATTTTCGTTTTGGCTGGCTCCGCGATGCACTAAAGTACCAGGTGGCACACTACCTCACTAAAATGGCTCTAACTTTTCACTAAATATCGGATTTTGGAAAATTTGGTATCGATGGAAAGCTTATTCAATGCTCTACAAGGCAAAGAAGTATAAATTAGAGAAATAAAATGACATAAACATCAATCACTTTGAAAGTCATCCATATTCACTCAAAAGGTTGATTTAGGCTTAAGAAATGATTGGGGTATTATAAGGCTTAGTCATCCATATTATTTCAAGAGCTTTTGGAGCAAAAGATCTAGGGTTTCATCTTGGGGCTTTCTTTGGTGATTTTCTTCTATTATCTTTCTTGATTTAAGGCATGTGTCTATTCCCTACTTCTGATTCATAAAAAAGCATGGATTTTATAGTTGTTTTCATGGTTTCAATGTTGCATGGTTTATGGCTTTCAACTATTAATTGGGGGTTTTATTTATAATGGCTTGGTTACGGTTACCTATGGTTTAATTATGCTTTTATATGCATTAATGGTGGTTTTGAGCAATTGAATCACATGGTAATGGTTTAATGTTCTTGGGAATTATTTTTTGTTATATTATGCCCCCAAGGTGTTTGATAAAATACTTGTAAAGATATATCCATTTAATTGACTTTTTTAAATGAAACTCTTGCTTGATTTTAGATTATGCATGAAACTATAAATGGTATAAATTGTTTACAAAGGTTAAAGGCTTATTGGTTTTGCTTGTGGAGTACATGGAAGTCTCCCAAGAGGTTAATATGGTAAACAGAAAGGGCACTTGAGAGTCCTCTTAACCTAAATGATTTGGCTATGGATAAATCTTGCAAATATGGTTGGTATGATGATACCATTAATAAATGGTAATTGGATTATTTGGACATGGTTTTAATTTGGGCATTAATGGAGGGATATGTAACTAAGTTATGGAATGTGGAGGTTCCGGGGGGACCAAAACTGGAAACTCATATTTACTGATATGAGGGGGTCCTTGATAGCCATGTGGGAGTGTCACATTTTATATTGGAGGGATGTACTAGTCATCCCATGGGATATTTCCTGATTCTGTTACTACCCACACTAGACCTTTTTAGTAGGGGAGCTGAACCCATACGGCCTATGGGTGTGGTTAACCACAAGGTTACACAGCCCAAGTAAAAGGTTTTAAATGCATGCTAAAATGAATTCCCTTTCCTAAAACTTATGTATATGTATGATTGTATGCATAATGGATGGTTTTACTTGGTTGTTTATATGACATTACTTTATTCTTATTCTGAGATACATGCTAGCCATTACTCACTAACCCGTCTACTGGTGGATGTATAACCATGCTATGCAGGAATCGGCCGTTTGACTCCTCCAACATAGTGATTGAATTTGGGACAATATTTGGATTAAAGTGGTGATCTTCCATCTTTTCAAAAGGCTCTATTTCATGGTATGGATAGTCTTAGACATTTTGCTTTTATTTTGGATATTAGTTTTAGCCATGGTTGGGGGCATATCCCAATAGGATATTTGTATTCTTTTGGATAGAGGCTTTATGGTACTTCTAAGGGTTGGTATGGGTGAGATTGGTATTGGTGTCGACCTTAGATTGGCATTGGTGTTGGGGATAACATCATTGGATGATATTGTTGTTGTTTGATCGTATTACATTTTGGGATTGATTATTATATCATGTTTTGATGTTATCTTTGGTTTGGTATGATATGTATGGTTGGGTTAGTATGGTTAGACTCGATTGGGTTGGTCACGGTCGTAATCCTATCCCAGAGTCATGATGTGAACAATAATGCTATCTTGTTAAATTTAGCTCATCTAAGGCTGTTAAAGGTCGTTAGGTTGGGTTAAGGAGGCAGTCCCTGGTATTGGTTGGACTTGGGATGCCCATTAAGTCTAGGCCATGGTTCGGGTTAAGATAAGTTGATATAAGAGCTTTAGGTTCATGGTCAATTGGAAAGTCCATAAAGTCGTGTCAAGTAGAGTCTCTTTTAGGGGTATGTAGTGCTTCACACTCATAAGAGAGAGGCTGCAAGAAATTTAGGAATATTTTACTCTCTTGAAATTCTTAGTCCTGGAATCCTCTCTAATCCTTTGTTATTTGTCTTTCAGATCATGCCTCCTTGATATGGAATGTAAAAAAAATCCTTCTTCCTCATCTGGGAATAATGATGAAGGGGTACCTCCTACATATAGAGTACATCTTCAATCTCATGGTCCTATTCCTGATTGTGCTGGAGTTCCTCTTATTCCTCCTACTGCTCCTCAGGTCCCTTAGCATAACGTGATGAATCTAGAGTTTTGCCAAACTATCCATATTATTGCTTAGATGGTCGCTACTCAGGACGAGCAGGGTATGACTAGTTCTTTATCTGATGAGGCCACAAGGGTTGGTCAATTTATGAAGATGGGTCCTTCTACTTTTATAGGAGTGAAGGTGGAGGAATACCCATAGGGCTTCTTGGATAAACTGGAGAAAATTTTTTAGGTTATGCAAGCTTCTGATTTGGAGGGAGTTAGTTTTGCAGCTTATCAGCTCAAAGATGTTGCTTATCAGTAGTATGAGGAGGGACAAAGACAAGGGTGATATAGAGGGGTAAGGGTTGTGGGAGGCCTTTTCTAATGCCTTTATGGATTGTTTCTTTCCTTAAGAATTGAGGGAATCTATGATGGAGGAGTTTGTGAACCTCAGGAAAGGGAGGATGTCAGTAAAGGAATATGCCTTAAAGTTTCATCAGTTGTCAAAGTATGCTCCTGATTTGGTGGCTAATACGAGGCAAGGATGAGGGGTTTGCTTCTGGCTAAATAGAGATCAGATTTTGGAGAGCAAGAATTTTTTTCTCTTTAAGGATATGGACATCTCTAGGTTGACTATTCATATGCAATAGGTTAAGGATGAGAAGAAAAAGTAGGCAAGATTAGAGATAAGCAGGAAAAGCGAGGAAAATTTTTTTATCAAGGAGGTGTGCAATCTCAGGGTGGTATAAATAGTGAAAAGTGGTAGAAAAAAAGTTGGGGCATTCTGGTTCCTTCTCTATTGCTAGTGCTCCTTACCCACAGCAGTCGAGTGACCGGCGTTACCAAGGTAGTGATATTTCTCGAGATTAGGTTACCCAATCTCAGGCGAGCAGAGGTTAGTCTGTTTCTTTATGCCTCTTTGTCAGTTCTACGATTATTCTATGAGGAAGGTAGAAATAAGTGCTTTAAGTGCGGCCAGATAGGCCATCGACTAAAGAATTGTCCGGTCAATAAGGTTGCTACAGGGGCAAATAAGATTTTGGTGGGTCCATCTTCTGCTCCTACACCTGGTGGTGTGGTATCTGCTTCTGTTACTGCTTCTGGTTCTAGTGTTGGTTAGAATAGATTGTATGCATTGGTGTCCCAATAGGAATTCGAGGCATCACCTGATATTATTACTGGTAGGTTACAGCTCTTTTCCCATGACATATATTATTTGCTTGATTCGAGCTCCACTCTTTTTTATGTGACTTCTTATATAGCTGTGTCTTTTGGTTTTGATTCAGAAATAGTTTTGGATCCTTTTTCTATTTCTACCCTGGAAGGAGACTGTTATTCTTGAATGGGTCTGTGTGTGGTATCTGTTGGTAACAGAAAGACCTTGGTAGATCTATTTGAGTTGGGAATGGTGAATTTTGATATGATTTTAGGTATGGATTGGTTGTATTCTTGTTATGTGTCTTTAGACTGTCGGACTCATAAGGTCATCTTTAGGTTCCTTGGTGAGCCAGAAATGGAATGATAGGGTTGTTCTTTAGCTCCCAGAGGAAGATTTATTTCTTATCTTAGAGCTCGAAGGTTAATATCTAAAGGGTGTATTTATCACTTGGTTTGGGTTAAGGATTCTAACTCAGAAGGTCCTTTGTTATAGTCAGTCCCGGTAGTTAATAAGTTTGCAAAGATCTTTTCAGATGATCTTCCTAGTATTCCTTCGGATAGAAAAATAGAGTTTGGTATTGATTTGCTTTTGGATACTCATCCAATATCTATTCCTCCATATATAATGGCTTTGATTGAGTTAAGAGAATTTAAGGAGCAAATTAAGGATCTTCTGTATAAGGGGTTTATTCATCCTAGTATTTCTCCGTTGGGTGCACTAGTGTTGTTCGTGCGCAAGAAGGATGGTTGCCTTAGGATGTGCATTGACTACATGCATTTGAACAAGTATCCTCTCCCAAGGATAGATGATTTGTTTTATCAGTTATAGGGTTCCAAGTTTTTTTCCAAGGTAGATCTTCGGTCTGGGTACCATCATCTTAAGATTAGAGAGGTAGAGATCCCTAATATGAATTTTTATACTCGGTATGGGCATTTGAGTTCTTGGTAATGTCATTTGGATTGACAAACACTTCGGCAGTATTTATGGATTTGATGAACAAGGTGTTTAGGCAGTATTTGGATCTATTTGCCATTGTGTTTATTGATGGCATTCTGGTGTATTCTAGGAGTGACGTGGATTATGCTAATCACCTTCGTGTGGTGTTGTAGACCTTAAATGAATAATGGTAGTTTTCCAAATTCTCTAAGTGTGAGTTTTGGTAGAATTCTGTGACTTTCTTTGATTACATTATTTCTAGTGAGGGGATAATAGTTGATCCTCAAAAGGTTGCTGTGGTGAAAAAGCGGCCTAGGCCCATGACTCCATCCAATATTCAAAGCTTCTTGGGTTTAGCTGGGTAATATAGGTAGTTTGTAGAAAGCTTCTCGTCGATATCTGCTCCTTTAACTAAGTTAACTTAGAAGAAGGTTACTTTTCTTGGTTGGATGCATCTGAGGGGAGTTTTGAGAAATTGAAGGATAGGTTGACGTCGGCTTCGATTTTGACCTTGTCGGAAGGCAATGATGGGTTTGTGATTTATTGTGATGTATCTTGAGTAGGGATTGGTTGTGTTTTGATGCAGCATGGGAAGGTAATTGCCTATGCTTCCAAGCAGTTAAAGGTGCATGAGAGGAATTATCCTATTCATGATTTAGAGTTGTTGGCGGTTGTGTTTGCTTTGAAAATATGGCGGCATTATATGTATGGTGTTCACGTAAATATATTTTCTAATCATAAGAGTCTTCAGTTCATATTCACACAAAAAAAGGTTAATCTTAAGCAAAGGAGATGGCTTGAGCTTCTCAAAAACTATGATATAAGTCTTTAGCACCACCCAGGTAAGGCTAACGCGGTTGCCTATGCTCTTAGCAGGTTGCCTATGGGAAGTTTAGCTCATGGAGAGGAAGGCAAGCGGGAGTTGGTGAAAGATATTCACTATTTGGCCAATCTTAGAGTTCGTCTCTTGAATTCTAATGATGGTGGTATGATGGTACAAGAAGTGGTTCGATCGTCACTTGGTGCAGAGATTAAGGAGAAGCAAGTGTTAGATTTGATCTTGATGAAAATCAAGAGTGATGTTGGTGGACAAAAGGTGGTGGTGTTTAAGATTAGTGGTCGTGGTACTTTGCGGTACAATGGAGGTTGTGTATTCTGAATGTCGATGGGTTGAAACAAAGAATTTTGGCTGAGGTTCATGAGTCATGCTATGTTGTTCATCCTCGTTCGACAAAGATTTATCATAATCTTAAGGAGATTTATTAGTAGAATGGTATAAAGAGAGATATGGTTGATTTCATGGCCAAGTGCATGGTGTGTCAATAGGTTAAAGTTGAGCACATGAGGCCTGGTGGGTTGCATCAAGAAATAAAGTTGCCTGAATGGAAATAGGGGATGATCAATATAGATTTTGTTATCGGTGTTCCTCGGTCTCAAAATCATTTTAATTCTATTTGGGTCATTGTATATAGGATGACCAAGTCTGCTTACTTTTTGCCAGTAAGGACAATGTTTTCAGCAGAGAATAATGCAAAGTTGTACTTCAAGAGATTGTGAAACTGGAAGGGGTGCCTGTTTCGATTATTTCTAATTGTGGTACGTAGTTTACCTCTTATTTTTTATGGTCTTTTCAAAAGGGATTGGGGACTAAGGTTAGTTTGAGTACTATGGTCAAGCGGAGAGAACTATTCAGACATTAAAGGATATGCTTCGGGCATGTGTAATTGATTATGGTGGAGGTTGGGTTGAGCATCTACCTTTGGTGGAGTTTGCTTACAATAATAACTATCATTCTACTATTGTTATGGCTCCTTTCGAGGCATTGTATGGTAGGAGGTGTAGATCTTCTATTGGATGGTTTGAGCTTGGTGAGGTAGATATGTTTCATCCTAATTTGGTCTATCAAGCTATGGAGAAGGTGAAGATAATTCAGGATAGGCTTAGAACTAGCTAGAGTCACCAAAAGTTGCAGAAATTAGACGTAGAGACTTGGAGTTGGAGGTTAGGGACAAGGTGTACCTAAAGGTATCTCCCATGAAGGGAGTAGTGCTTTTTGGCAAGAAGAAGAAGCTCAGTCCTCGGTTTATTGGTCCTTATATGATTTTGTAGAGAGTGGGAAATATTGCTTAGAAGTTAGAGTTGCCTGCAAATTTGGGTTTGGTTCATCCGATCTTTTATGTTTCCATATTAAGGAAGTGTGGTAGTGATCCTTCTTTGGTTGTTCCTTTGGAAGGGTTGGATATCTTGGGTTCTCTTTCTTATGAAGAGGTCTTGGTTGAGGTATTGGATAGGCAAGTTTGTCGGTTGTGGACCAAGGTGTGGCTTTGATTAAGGTTCTGTGGTGAAACCATAAGGTAGAAGAAGTTACGTGGGAAGCAGAAGAGGACATGAAGTTCAAGTACCCGCATTTGTTTTCTACTCCTAGTATTCGTGCGGAAGGTATGAGTTCTTGAACAATCTTTATTTTCTGAGTGTGTTAACGAAAAGATTAATATCTTTGCCTCTTTCTTTTCAAACTTTGTTAAAGGGATGTTTGATAAGGCAAATGGCTCTGTGTGTGCTTATCTCTACCTTGGCCGTAATTTGGGGACAAATGTTCCTATTGAGGAGAATGTTACATCCTGGGTTTCGGCCTTAGAAATTTGCCTCAAAAACCTTTCTCCGGACCCAATATGACTCATGGATACGAGCTGTATATTGGGGTACAATTAGTATGGTCCTATCATATGCTGACCAGTATTAGTTGGTGGGATGGTTTTGATCACTAGAATAGTCATAACTTAAAGGTATGAGTCGTAAGGCTTGGATACGAGTTGTATCGGTGACTCGTATGGTAGGCAGTAATTGATCCTCTTGGAAATTTATTCTGACAGGGATACGAATCATGGGTACGGATTGTATGCTGAGGTTACAACTTAGTTGGAGGAGTCGTATACTGGACAGTGTCTGATCTATGGTTAAGGCCTGGGTACGACTGGTGGGAACCAATTGTAAAGAAGGGTAAGACTCGTAAGAAGGTCAGTCGTATCCCTGTGATGGGTTCTTAAGGGACTTAAGTAGGAGTATTCTGGACATTTCTTTACTTACCATAATTATGACCCACGACTTCTAATACACTTAGGAGGTTATTTACCCTATTATTCTATTCATTAACACAAAAAAATTGTTCCTAGACATTCAATATTACTTTTAAGAGCTTTTGGAGCAAAAGACCTAGGGTTTTAACTTGGGGATTGCTTTGGGGCTTGCTTTGGTGATTTTCTTCCATCATCTTTCGTGGTTTAAGACATGTGTCTCTTCCCTACTTCTTATTCATAAAAGGGCATGGATTTTATGGTTGTTTTCATGGTTTCAATGTTGCATAGTTTATGGCTTTCAACTATTAATGGGGGGTTTTGTTTATAATGGCTTGGTTACGGTTCCCTATGGTTTAATTATGCTTTTATATGCATTAATGGTGGTTTTGACCAACTATACACGAATTCTCTTTCCCAAAACTTATATATATATATGGTTGTATGCATAATGAAAGGTTTTACTTGGTTCTTTTGATGGCATTACTTTATATTTTCGGAAGGCTCCATTTCATGATATGGATACTTTTAGACATTTTGCTTTTATTTTGGATATTGGTTTTGGCCATGGTTGGGGGCATGTCCCAATTAGATATTTGTATTCTTTTGGATAAAGGCTTTGTGGTACTTATGGGGGTTGGTATGGGCGTGATTGGTATTGGTGTCGGCCTTAGCATTGGCATTTGTGTTGGGACTGACATCATTGGATGATATTGTTGGTTGTTCCATCGTATTACGTTTTGGAATTGATTATTATATTATGTTTTGATGTTCTCTTTTGTTTGGTATGGTATGGATGGTTGGGTGTGTATGGTTAGACTTGGTTGGGTCAGTTACGGTTTTGATCCTATCCCAAAATCATAATGTGAACAATAATGCTATCTTGTCTTATGTTCAAAATTCAGCTCATCTAAGGTTGTGGAAGGTGGTTAGGTTGTGTTAAAGGGCAGTCCCCTATCTTGGTTGGACTTGGAATGCCCATTACGTCTAGGCCCTGGTTCTGGTCGTGACACAATACAACTAAAGTCTAGAATAGTTAATACATTTGTCTCAAATACTAAAGACTAAATATAAAAGGTAGAGGGAAAATGAGCAACTCTAAGTCCAAGAGCTCCCCTTATCTCTAGAAATCAATCACCACGAACAGCGATCCACAATGATAGCTAGTACTGAAATCTTCACTAAAAAGGTACAAAAGTGTAGTATGAGTACGAAAATAATGCGTACTTAGTAGGCATTATCAACCAACTGAGCTAAATCATGATATAAGAATGTTGAAATGCCAGATAATCATAACTAAGTCAAGGTACAAAATCGAACCTGAATCATCTTTACCATCACTGTATATAATGAGTAATTAAATCAGAATAACGGTATAACATAAGACATCAACACAAGTCAATATCGTCATACATAAGAATTAGACTATTCGGAATAATAATGCATCATAAAGAATCAGCACAAGTACAATGTTGGCTCCCATACATCAACTGGTACATAAAGTAAAGAACTCATCATAGCATCCTATACCATTGGAGAGTACACCCAATAGAAATATAAAGGAATCTAATCAACAATGTATCTAAACTCCATAATTATAAACAATCAAACGTTCACCAACATTTTGCAATTATCATCACCATTCATAATTGAACAACATATGACAAAATATTCATAACCATAACAATACCATCATTTAGACAAATATATCCTAGATGCACACTACTCGCTCTTTATTATCTAGATAATGCTTATTAACTAATCTAATTTTCATCATATAACCTCTAATTATTACTTAACAACTATTCACCACATAATCACTATTCATGGGTCAACAAATAGTCATTATTCTCCAACTAGCCAATATATAGCATCTAGCCAAAATTCACCACTAAACCATATTTATCAACTAGCTTATATTTACTTCTAGCCATCACAAGCTCACTAATCACCATTTATCCAATAACCGCTAATCACTAATTATTCACTATTTATTTATTAACTAAACACTATTTAGTAACTAGCATCACTAATGCACAAATCTTCTTTTGGCTACTAGTCATCATCATCGACTAAATAATTATTGTCAACTAATCATCATTGCTACAAGTCATTATTTATGCTAAATATTATTATAGATTAAGCATCATTATTACTAGTCGTCAATACCACTAGTCCTCATTATTGCTAAGGTTCGACTATTCATAAATCATTGTTAACCACTTAAACAATATCCACCACTAGCCACCCTTTCAACCTTAAATTAACAACTATACAACTTTATACCTTTATCACTAGAATACTATAACCGGTATCTCTAATATCAACACTATACCCAACTATACAAAAGCATATATAAACATATAATAGTCATATGTAGGGCTAGCCAGACTCAAACCGGTAGATGTACACATAGGAACATCAATAATCATTCTCCGACCTTGTCAGGTATCAATACATCATCATAATCATCTTTTGGCCTTATCAAAGATCATCATAAAATCCTCCAACTTTGTCGGGCATCATCTTATCATCATAATATCCTCCGTCCTTTTCGGGCATTATCATATCATCATAATATCCTCCGGCTTTGTCGGTTATCATCATATCATCATAATATTCTCCGACCTTGTCGGGTATCATCATAATATCCTCTGGCCTTGCCGGATACCATCATATCATCATAATATCCTTCGGCCTTATCGGGTATCATCATAATATCCATATTAATATCAATAATAAAGAGTAATCCTCATGATGGCTTAAGTAAAGTACAAGCCCCATGAGGGCTAAAGTAAAGAACAAACCCACGAGGGCTAAAGTAAATAAACATAAAAGGAGAAGCAAGAAGTGCATACCACCATCATACATCATCCATCATCAATGTCACATTATCAATAAGTATATATATAACAGGAATATTATAAACTATATACTATCATCGGGTTTTCCCCGAATCACATATTCTTAATGCCAACATCTTTCTCTGTCTCATACCAGAGAGACAAGTATATAGATACGTATAATAAGCAACAAAGGCATTAGCACAAGTAATCCAATAATGAGGTATCATGAGTCCAAGCATAATCTATATAATAACTTCACATGTAGTCAATAAGAATTCCTTTAGCACCATTAACATTATTATTTCTAATATTGACAATAAGGAAGATTTCCAATATGATTATTAGCATAATTATTAAGCATAGCGCGAATACTAGCCTAAACAAGGGCGTGATCAATAATGTAGACAAGGGTTTAGTAAAAAATGTGATCAATGGCTCATCATTTCATAACCAATAGTCTAGTCAATTAGACCATGAGCATACCGGTAAGCGACATCATAAAAAATGGCCCATTACTCGCATATTTATTGGCTTAACATTAGCACAAAGGTAGTTTATCGCTAACTTAAGCAATATCAAATATATGGAATAATCTATAGCTTATTCATAACATAGTCAATAACATAACTTATGGGTTAGGTCATATCATAGTCAAGGGCTCATTCGATAGCATGATCGTTAGCCCAATCAATAGCCAATCATGATAACATAATCAATAGCTCGTCATAAGCTTTAGCCAATAAAATATGCATAAGGCATAATCACTTAAGCATTTTCCAATGCCATTCATCCTAACCAACAAGTTCGTCAATATTAACTCATAAGGAAACTCTAGCATTTACTAAGCGTACAAGGGCTCAAGAGATCTAATCTTCAATATTGTTTTAAGGTGGGTCAAAGATCCTACTTCTAAATCCTCAAAATATATTCTAAGTAAATTTCTACCCTGTACTAGGCTAAGGTATCTAAATCAACTCTTAGATGTATAGCAAGCTACAATAAAACTTAAGGTATATATTCCTCTCAATCAACTTTCACTAAGTCCAATGGAACTAAGAAAACCTTCAGTAGTATAAGCATCTAAGACCAACTTACTCTCAGTATGAGTAACTAGAGAATTTAACCAAATATTGAGTAATTAAGGCATTCTCATGTTAACATGAGTAATGGAGTTTAATCCACCTAAGGTCTAGGAAAGAAAGTCAAGCATTTCAATTCTAATATTTCGTAAAGCCTAAAAGGTCCAACTAACCCATATCTTGAATTTCATCAATCCAACACCTAAATCCTATCCCAATCTTACAAAATATCACAAATATACTATGAAAGAGATCATTCTAAAAAGGAATAAACCTAGCCTACTTCTACGCCGAAGAAAGCTTAATAATATGCTAAACCTTTGCTTTTCCCTTTCAAGAAGCCTCTTAAAGATGCCAAGCTATAAAAAACAATCTACTCATCAATACGAGCATAATAATCCCCATATTGCACTATTCTGCTTTAGGTCCAAAAATCATGCCAAAACCCCATGTGGGTCCTACTTACGAAAATCATATTTTTAAGACCAACCCAAAATGATATCGAGCTCATGGAATCAAAACCCTCAAAAATAGGTTAAAACCAAACAAACTTTGGGCTAAAATCAAGCTCTAAGTGATTTGGGGCTTTGGTAAAAAATTCAAGAAATTTAAGCATGAATGGAGGATTCTTGCCTTAAATCGGAAGATATTCACAAGAATATGTGTTAATCATGCTCCCAAGTCACCTCAAGACTCAATTTTAAGTTAGCACACTCTTTTTAGGATTTTTAAGTCTCAAAGATAAATGAGAAATGCCTAAAACGCAGCCTAGGGAGTCCTTTCATACATATACTTGGTGTCCAGTTATGGCTACCGCACAATAGGGTGTGCGACTATTTATGTTTATAAGTAGGTATGGCGATCACCAACCTCCGTTATGTGATCGCATCACTTTCTGTCAGTGAAAACTTGGAAAATTCTAAGTTTCTGCCAATGACTTGGGATTCATTCGGAATCCAAATTACATAAATGAACTATGTAACCACACTAAATTTGATGTTTCAAATACAATGACAAATTCAAATTTTTCATCCAAAGTTGTTCCAACCAAATGTGGGTCCCGCACCTAAATTTCCAATTTTTCAAATTTTCGACCATAAGCCAAATTAAACTCGGGTGCATCGAGACCAAAACCAAAGATCTACCTAGACCAAAGTCAATATTTTGGAGCTACTGATGCAGTCAGAATTTGCATTCAAGATCGTTTTACTGAATTTTTTGCCTGGTGGCCATTTGAAACCAGTGAAGACTTTCAAATAAGGAATTGGTTCTAAGAACTAACGAACTATCTAGTAACTGAACTGTCAGCTCTAGCAAGTCATAAGTGACTTAGGGTAGCTATGGAAAGGCTCTAATGGCAAAAATGAGTGGAAATACAGAAAATGACCTGGAGGGTCATTACAAATTCATTGGGGACAAAGTGACTAAGTTTTTCTTGATATCTATTGACTTTTATTTATGCTTGCGCCAAACCGTTATGCTTGTATTCACCTTGTTCTACCCATTGTTTTTATTCACAAGTGAAACAATTTTTTTGACTTGACTTCCTCTTTTTCCTTTTCTTCCAATCATTCTCTTTCTGCACGCTTGCACCCACTAATTTTTATTCATTAACACCCACTATTTTCATATCTAATTTCATTTGTTATTGATTCTACAATAGCCACCCTCAATTAGACAATTTGTCTAAGCTGAGGTATATGATGTCCACGAAGGACCATGGCCAAAATAAGGGTTCAAAGATAAAATCAGAAGACAAGTAGCTATTTAATAAAGATGGAGGAATCATCTCAAAAGAGGGATCAAAGGTGTTTATTTTCATTATTTGGTTGGTATTTAAGGGTAAATGGACAAGATTTAAAACATGGATTGTGATCCTCTCCTAACTCTCTAACATATAACCTAATAGAATGGATTGGGCAGGTTCTAGATGTGTTGACACAGTAAGAAAGAAAAAAGATATGCTCACACACTCTTGGCATTGAATAACACTATAACTACCAGATATCAGATTCATACTCAAGCTTAAGCAAAAATTACCAACTCATATATCACTAATTACAAGCACAGATCCACATTGGTCAATTCAACAAAAATTGAGCATACATGTAACAAAAAAATTTAATGAGTCTATATTTCAAAGCAATTAACATCAACTGCAATGCATTCGCTATCATATTTTTTCTTATAAAATATATAAAAATGACATAAAACACCTTAAATATGTTTACTTCATAGCACACAAAGGAAAAAAACATGGAAAGAAAAAACCTCGTATGGACACAATACCCTCACCCCCATCAAAAATCAATGCCTTATCCTAAATGCATTACAAATAAAATAACAAAGAACTAAAAGGAGGATGTACCAGTGGTGCGCTAGGCAATTATTTCATGGGACATAGAGTGGGATGCAACATCAGTCACATCATTATTTGCAGTGGGACCAGGAATAACTGGTGCACTCAAAGTTGTAGTTGGTGGAGTAAAAGACTCTATGGTTAACACAGTAGCCTCAACTTCCCCAGGTGGGAGATTGGAGAAAGCAACCATCGCTCAAGCCCTTAATGCTTCTTTTTGTGGTTTATTTGCGACTTTTTCTTTTAACTTGCCTATTTTAGATCTTTCTTCACATGCTTTCTTCTCTTTCTCTCAATCCTTTCAAGATCTTCTTATCTCTTTTTCTTCTCTTACTTTTTTTTTTTTTGGCTTTGAGAGGTTTTCAAGTTAGATCATATAAATTTTCTTATTTCTTCTCTGACTCCTTATTATCCTGAGTTGGATATGCTAAGGCTGGTCTATTTTTCAATGTCGTGATATTTGCTTGAGATTTCTCCAATTTTGCTTTAAACTTGTCCATTTCTAGTACATTCATGGCCTTAAATCTCTCATTAGTTTGGCTCACCATGTTATTAATAAGACCGTAGAGTATATCATACGACACCAAAGAATCTTATATTGTTCAGTACCCAAATGGTTCAAACTGCTTTGCAAAAAGTTTTAGCTACATGTCAAATTGTTGACCCTTCTTAACAATTTTACTGAAGTTATGAAAAGTAAATACATATTTTTTAACTTGTGTGGTATCAGCTTCAATAACCGTTATCTCAGCTATAGGCATAGTTCTTGCAGTGGAAATAGTGAGTGGAGCCATTGAGAGAGATAAATGCATACCTGAGGTAGAGCATGAGGCCTCTATAGTTTCAGTGGGATGTTTGACTATCATCCCCTAAAGTTGTGTGTTTGCTCGGTCATAGTGCAGCTTACCCTTATCCTTCAATCTCTCAAAATTTTGTGTATTGGTGGTAAATGTTTCATCATCAATACAAGTCGGCATATATATATATATATATATATATATATATATCCTCGCACAATCATGTGATCAAGCATGGGAAAGAATATGGAGTGTCATGTTTTGTTGCTCGAATTTCAATTTATCTTCTATGATCTTACCAAATTTATCTTGAAACTAGACATCAAGATTGAAACCTACATTGCTTGATCATAGCTTATGTTGTTATCTCCACTGGTAGGCATCAACCAAAACCTCACTAGTGCCCGCCAATACTTTTCTACAAAACATAGGGAAGTCTTACTGATTTTGGAACTACAGTTTGTCAACCATTCAAGTTCTCCCTTAATAAGTACTTATGCTAACCATGGGCATTGATCTGCTCAGTTAGTCAACTTATGATAGAAGTTTGGGGTGCTCGTGGGAGACAAAAAATTTGGCCTTTGAAATAGTCCATTAATAGTCTGATCTAAGATATACAATGAAACTCCCCGATCTTGAACTCTGCTCAGATTTGGTAACTCATTAAATTTCTTCCCTTTCTTGCAAATATTTCCAATGTTGTAGCATAATTTGCATAAACTTTGCCACCATGGTCGAATATTATTTCCCAAAGTCTACGCTAGTCTATCCTAAGTAATAATGGTTGAACCATCTCTCAATATAGGGATACTCGCCTAACTCAGAAATAATTATCTTACTTATTTAGCCAAAGATCCCTTCATATTGTGCTTTTTGGTTGAGGAGAGACCATCCTGGTTGATTTTATCTTCCCATTTCACTTGCCACAAGACACTATCTGCCACGACCCAATTAATGAGTCATGATAGCACCTACTAAATCCATCCAGTAGGTAAGCCAACACTATAACCCAGAGTTAACACAATGGGTTAGTTCAGTAAAGATTGCTTATAATAGTCCAAATTCAGTGAACACAAGTCATAAATATACAAAGTGTTCTAAATAGATAAGCAATCATCATAGGATACCAATCCCACAACCTGGTAGAGCCAGTACAAGAGCAATTAAAGTCAATAATACAACCTAAAAGGCTTAGAATATTGTCCATACATCTGTCTCGATACAAGAGACTGAATAATAATAAGTAGAAGGAAATGGGCGACTCAAAACTCCAAGAGCTCACCCTATCTCCAAAAGATCAACTATACACAAAAAACGGTAAATAACGAACACTAGTACTCGGATCGACACCAAAAAGGTATAGAAGTGTAGTATGAGTACCAAAACAATGGGTACTCAGTAGGCATCATCGGTCGACTGAGCTAAATCGTGATATAAAGATGATATAATGTAAGATAATCATAACTAAGTTAATGTACTGAATCAAACCTGAATCATCTCTATCATCACTGTACAAAATTAGCAAATAAAATAAAATAATAGCAATGACATAACGTAAAGAGATCACACAGGAGAAAACATAATTACAAAATTGGCTCCCATACGCCAATTGGTGCAAAAAGTAGAAAACTCATCACAACATCTCATACTAATAGAGAGTACACATAAAGATAGAATAATTTATGCATGCATCATTTATACTAACCAAAACCATAATTCAAACACCATCTAAAATTTTTATCACCATTCGGTATCATTCCATCACCTAAAAATTTACCAACAATATTCCACAATCCATTAGTTGTTCATTAATTTTCTCTAATCACAAGCATCATTCAACAACTAGCCACTAAACATACACTAATCACCATTTTATCAACTAGGCATGCTCTATCATTAGCCATCATAACATTAGCCAACATCATTTTAATACCATAATTTAACATAGAATATTTATAATCATTAATACGAAATTAAATCGGGAATGAATATAATCAAGACTCGAAATTGAACCGACCATAATTCTTATCAAGATCGGAATTGAACTGGTCATAAATATTATCACCATCATTAAAACAGCACCATCAATAGCATAAAGAACAACAGAACAAATCCTTAAATTCGCCCACATAATGACTAAGTATCAACATTTCTCATTATTGCCTCAATAGGACTTTTCAAAAGTCTAATAAGCATAAAGGTTTATCCAAACTAGCATGTCATAGCCTAAGGTAGGCTAAAAGTCCATTATAATTCTTGAATTCCAATTTAGGCAAATTTCTACCCGAACTAGGCTTAAGGTATCTAATTTCACTTTTAGATGTATAACAAACCACAACCAGCCCCAAGTTAGGAATTCTACTAAAGTACTATCATTAATTCTATTGGAACTACAGCAACCCCATTAGACCAAACACCTAAGGCCATTCTTTCCCTAAGCATGAGTGACAAGGTCACTCCCATCTAACTAGAGTAATTCTAAGGATTATCATGCTAAATATGAGGCATGAAGTCTAATCTATTTAGGTTCAAGTAAACAAGCTACGCATTTCACCATATGGGTCCAAATGACCTAAAAGATCCAACTAACCCATGTCTTGCATATCATCAAACCAACACCTAAAACCCTCCTAATCTAACAAGATACCATAATTATTCTATGATATAACTCATTCTAACAATTGATAAACCAAACAGATACGGTGGGTCATGTCGAGGTGTCTCAAGCCCAACCAAGATCGAAGACCACCCACAATATCCTATAGTTAACTGCCCTACACCCTCTATCAGATAAATTCCAGACATATAACAAGATAAGATAATAAAAATTAAAAGACATGATATTAAGCTTAAAACCAAAGTCAAAATCCACAACCAATTAACCAACTATTTACAATCCCAAAGACAATACCAATACCAATACCAATACCAAGGCTAACACCAAAACGACACCGCCCTTTGCCATAGTTGTTCGACAAAGCCTCTAACCAAAATCCAAGAATATCCAGTCGGGACATGCCCCTGACCATAGCAAAAACTAAAGAAATAAAAAATATAAAAAGAAGTCTATAGCATGAAATGGAGTCTTCCAGAGTATGGAATCTCACCACTTCAATATAACTCTCAAGATACACCTAAATCCAAGTCACTAAGTAGGAGGAATGGTAGTATGGTCGGTTCCTGCATCACGTGGCGATACAGCACTCGAAGATGGTTAGCGAGGTAAACGTTATTATGCAACATAGGGATAAAGATAAAATAATGCCATCATTAAAACCAAAACAAATATCGATATGCTATCACATATATACTTATACACTATACCAGGATAGGGATCAAGGTTTAGTATACATTTAAAACCTTAACATGGGTTGTGGAGCTCTGCCGTCCTAAAACCACCCATGGGCTATATATGGGTTCATCTTCCTCTGCTGAAAGGGCCTCAGTGTGTGTTAGCCGCACGACTGGAGAAAAAAACCTCCAATGTCTAGTACATCTCTAAAAATATAAAGTGTGATATCATGCACATGGCCACCACGGCCACCCTCACATCGGCCAACGTGAGTTTCCATTGTCGGTCCCCCTGGGACCTCCACCTTCCACGACTTTGCTACTCAGACCCCTTTTAGCCCAATTAAACCTTTTACACATAACTAAACTATTTTCCAAAGTGTCTTTTAATTAGGCATTAACTAGTGGTATCATCATACAAAAATTAGAGCTTGCAAGTCTAATAACTTATACTGTATAAATCGTTAAACCAAATTAGACTCCAATGTTTCCAATGAATCCAAAACCATTTATAATCAAACCATGGGCACCAAGGCCTTTCCAAAGTTATGCGAGACCAACCAAAACCAATTTATGTTTCTTTAACCATTCATGCAATGCTAAGATTCCAAGAACTTTCAAACTATGTTACCATATCATTCTCATTGACAATTTCAAAAACAGGTTCAGAGCATGTCATTATCAAAGCCAAAATCATCATAATTTAGGGCTCAATAATGACCCCTTAATTAAATCACCATTCCCATGCACCTACATGTGGAAAACCATAAATAAAAACATGAAAAACATTAATCAACCATGAACATCCAAAACCCCCAACCTATATTTTAAAACCACAACAATACCATGAAAACCATACATTAAAAAATATGCCTTTAGTAAAATAACAATGAAAGAAGAGTCACATGCCTTGGACACAATAAGTACGGAGAGAAACCACCCTTGAAAGCCTTAATTGACTATCTTTATAAAATTCTAGCTTTTGCTTGATGAGAGGATTTGAGAGAGAATTTGAGAGTGCTGTATTGGGAATAATGTGTTAATGAAGTCCCAAAAAGTGTTTTAAGTCATTGCCTCGAAAGGATTTAAAAGGGAAAATGTCCAGAATGCCCCCAACTTAAAATAGTAAAAATATCGCAGGTAGTTACAAGTCGACCCTCGTGACTCGTGATCACAACATACAACTCATACCTTTGAGTCATCACTAAAATGGTGAGTTAGACACCTATACACTGTCCACCATACGATTCCATAACCCCGAATCGTGACCTGACCATACGACTCATATGTTTTAGTCGTACCTAGGGCATAAACCAAAAGGATTTTACACTGGACAACATATAACTCAAACTCACCATTCATAACCTATCCTCACGAAACTTATGATCCATTCATACTTAGACCCAGTTTTAGTCACTAAGTTACTGATTTGAGAATGGTTTGACAAACGACCCTTCACCATCCCTAATGACTCATACCACCAAATCATAGCCATCACAGAACCCCAACAACCATCCACTGGACATATCACATCCTGGGTCACCTGACCCATACACACACTATATGACTCGTGTAATGAGTTGTTACTAGGACAGTAAGCTTAAACCTCAGGAGATTTCCAAGGGCCAAAACCTAGGGTGTTTCAATTATGCCCTACTGGGATCATTTATCCCTTAATGATGAAACAAGGCATTGACTAGAATGATATAACCCCAAACGTCTCTACTCTTACCTTTAACCAAGTTAGAAAACAAAGATGCCAAGGAAATCAACATTTCCTTTAACAAAGTCAGAAAACAAAAATGATAAGATAAATATATACCTTAAGCACGATTTTATGGAAAAGGGAATAGGAATGGATAATTGGACTTCATGTCCTCTTACACTTTCCAAGTAGCATCTTCAACCTTATGGTTCCTCTATAGAATCTTCAACAAAGATACGCCCTTGGTCTGCAATTGATAAACCTGTTGATCCAAGATTTTAATTGGGACCTCCTCATATGATAGGGAATTGAAAATACTAATATTCTTGATATGTACAATCTACGACGGATCACCCACATAATTTCTCAACATAGACACGTGGAACACTGGATGAATGGATCTTAAAGGAAGCTCCAATTCATAGGCTATATTACCAACCCTTCTCAAAACTAAGTACGAACCAACATACCGGAACTGAGCTTTTCCTTCTTCCCAAATTGCATCACTCCCTTCATGGGAGACACCTTTAGGAACACCATATCCCCAACCTCAAATTCAAACTTCCTATGCCTCACATCTGCATAGGACTTTTGACGACTTTAGGCAGCTTTAAGCCTATCCCAAATCACATTCACCTTCACCTTCTGTATGGCATGGTGAACCAAATTCGAACCAAACATCTCTGCCTCACCAACCACAAACCACCTAATAGGAGATCTACATCTTCTACCATACAAGGCCTCAAACAGAGCCATCTAAATGCAAGTGTGGTAGCTATTAGTATACTCAAGCTCTATAAGAGAAAAATATTTAACCCAAATACCACTATAGTTAATCACACAAGCTATAAGAAAATCTTTTAACGTCTGAATAACCTTTTCGCTTACCCATCTGACTGCGGGTGGAAAGCCGTACTAAGACTCGCCTTTGTCCCCAAACCTTTATGAAATAACCGCCAAAATGCGATGAAAACTGCGTACCCTGATCTAATATGAGAAACAAACACCTCATGCAACTTAACAATCTCTTGGAGGTATACTCTTACATATACCTCTGTTAAAAAATTTGTCCTCACTAGCAAAAAGTGAGCAGACTTTGTCATCCTATCCATGATGACCTAAACTGAATCTAACTAATTTTGAGGTTGAGGAAAATCGGTAACAAAATCCATGTTGATCAATTCCCACTTCCACACAAGCAACTCAATCTCTTGATACAATCCTCCGGGCCTCATGTGCTCAACTTTCACTTATTGGAACATTATGAACTTAGCCACAAAACTAGCCATATCGTACTTCATACTATTCCACCAATACATTTCCTTAATGTCATGATACATTTTTGTTTAACCAGGATGAATAGCATAGTGAAACTTATGTGCCTCAGCCAAGATCCTCTCTAAAAATCTATCTATGTCGGGAACACATTACCTCCCTTGGTACCACAAGGTACCATCACCACTAATCTCAAAGGCCATCGCTTTCTACCGACCTACATCACCCTTGATCCTTATTAAGATAGGATCCAATAATTGTTTCTCCTTTAATTCAGCACCTAGAGATGACTTCTCCACCTTTTTCATAAACACGCCACCATCCTCAGAGTCCGATAGACGATTTCCAAGGTTAGGCAAATGATGAATATCTTTCACCAACTCTCGCTTTTCTTTATCCACATGAGCTAGACTTCTCATGGATAACCTGCTAAGAGCATCAGCAACCACATTAGCTTTGCCTATTTGGTAGTGAAGTCTCATGTCATAATCCTTAAGCAACTCAAGCCATCTCTCTCTTTCTGAGTAAACACCTACTGTAGGCTCTTATGATTAGAAAAGATATCCACATGCATGCAATACAGATAGTGATACTAGATCTTCAGTGCGAATTCCAATGATAATAATTCAAAGTCATGAGTCAGATAATTCTTCTCATGCACATTCAAATATCTAGAGTGATAATCTATCACTTTGCCATGCTACATCAAAACACACCCAAGCCCCACACAGGACATATCACAATAGACTAAAAATTATCAATTCCTTTAGGAAAATTCAAAATTTGAGCCAATGTTAGCTTATCCTTCAATTTCTCAAAACTACCCTCACAAGCATTAGACAATAAAAACTTACCTTCTTCTGAGTCAACTTAGTCAACCGGATAGCTATAGAAGAAAAACTTTCCACAAACCTCATGTAATAACTGACTAAACCAAAAAAGCTCTGAATATTGGTTGGAGTTATGTATCTAGACCATTTCTTAACTACTGCATCTTTCTGCGGATCCATCATGATCCCTTCATAAGAAATAACATGACCTAGAAAAGTGACAGCATTTAACCAAAATTTATATTTTGAAAATTTGGCATACAATGGTTGATCTTTTAAGGTCTACAACACATTGTGAAGGTTATTAGTATGATCCACCTCGCTCATAGAATACACCAAAATATTATCTAAGAACACAATGAAGAACAAATCTACAAACTGAATGAAAACTCCATTCATCAAATCCATGAATGTCATTGGGGAATTAGTCAACCAAAAAGACATAACCAGGAACTCAAAATACCCATACCGGGTATGAAAAGTATTCTTAGGGATATCTACCTCCCTAATATTTAACTGATGATACCAAGACCAAAATTCAATCTTGGATAAAAACTTTACACCCTAAAGCTGGTCAAACAAATCAACTATCCTAGGAAGAGGGTACTTATTCTTTATCGTTACCTTATTCAACTGCCTTTAATCAATATATATCCAAAGGGAACCATCCTTCTTACATATGAACAACACCGGTGTGCCCCACAGAGGCACACTAGGATGGATAAAACCCTTGTCTACAAGATCCTTAAGTTTCTCCTTAAGCTCTTTCAACTTAGCTGGAGCCATTCTATACAGAGGAATAGAAATAGGACGAGAGTCCAAAACAAGATCTATCCCACAGTCAATCTCCCTGTCGAGAGGAACACCAAGAAAGTCATCAGGCGAAACCTCAAAAAATTTATTCACCACCGTGACAAAATGAAAAGAAGGACCCTCCGAGTTAGAATCTTTAACCCAAACTAGATGATAGAGACTCCTCTTGGAGATTAATCTCCCAGCTCTAAGATATGATATGAACCTTCCCATAGGAGCTAGGGAACCACCCTCTCATTCTATAATCGGCTCATTAGGGAATTTGAAGACAACCTTATAGGTTCAATGGTCTAAAGACACATAGCATGAGTACAACCAATCCATCCCTAATATGAAATCGAAATCCACCATGTCCAATTCAAACAGAGCCACCAAAGTCTCCCGACCACCCACAGACACCACACAGCCCATATAGACTCTTTTAGCCACCACAGAGTCACCTATAGGGGTAGAAACAGAAGAAGGGTCTAAAATACACTTGGGACTAAAGCCAAAATATACAACCATAAATAGGGTTACATAAGAAGGAGTAGACCCTGGGTCAAGTAAATAGTACACATCATAGGAAAAGAGT
>NC_061121.1:162650609-162657940 GCF_002878395.1 Capsicum annuum
GAGTAGACCCTGGGTCAAGTAAATAGTACACATCATAGGAAAAGAGTTTTAATATATTAGTAATCACATTAGGCGATGCCTCGGACTCTTAATAAGTAGTGAGAGCATAGAGTCGGTTTTGACCAGTGCTGGAGTCAGAGGGGGCACCCCTTGGTGCCAAAGTTAGAAGAGAGGCAACAGGAACTTTGTTTGACCCAGAGACAACCTTACCAACAGGACAACTTTTAACTATATGCCCTGGCTAATCATAGTTGAAGCACTTGTCCTTTTCTTCATCATAGTAACCCTAATTAAATCAACCATAAGATCTGCAGAAAGGATATAATGTAGTTATCTCCACCATGAAAATGCCTATCACCCAATGATTTTGGGTAGGGAGCACTAGCTGTCGAATAAGACCCAAAATTGCCCCACTTCTTCTTGGACCACTTTCCACCATCCTTGCCACTCTAATGTTTACACCACCATAATCAAAAAATCTAAACTTCTTATTATGCTTTTCCCCAATCTTATCCTACTTATTTTTCTCTTTCTTTACTTGCTGCATATACAAAACCAGTCTAAAGATGTCCATATTTTTGTTTAACAAGGCAGCCTTACTCTCTAAAATCAAGTCTCGAGACAACTCAAAAGCGAACTTCCTCATTCTATCCCTGAAGCTAAAAACCAACTCCAGAGCATACCACGATAACTGGTGAAACATCGAGGCATGCTCCTTGACTAACATCTTGCCTTACTTCAAGTAAACAAATTCTTTCGTCTTTGCCTCTCTTTACTCTTGAGGAAAGAAGAAGTCCATAAAAGCATTAGAGAAATTATCCCATTGGGCTGAATTAGCATTGTCACCCCTCGACTGCTTTCATTCCTCATACCATTGGTATGCTACATCTTTTAGTTGGTAGGCAACAAATTCCACACTCTCTATGTTCATAGCATGCATAACGTAGAATATCTTTTCCATCTCTTTAATAAAAGCTTGAGAATCCTCCTCAACCTTAACACCAATGGACACCGAGGGGCTCAACCTCATAAACTGGACAACCCTTGTGGCCTCAAAAGATGAAGTAACAGAAGCACCACACTCGGCCTGAGAAGCTACCAACTAATCCAATATATCAATAGACTGACGAAACTCAACATTTGCCACATCTGCCAGAGGGCTTGACGAGGACTAAAAGGGACCGGTTGAACACTATGAGGGCAATCAGGAAGTGGGCCCCTAGACTAGGTATGAACCCTAAAAGCAGAGTCTGTCCCATTAGCATTGTACCTTTATGGGATAGAAGAGTTTCCATAAACTTTAAATCATTGGGGAGGCATTATCTGTAAAGTAATCAAACGGGAATTATAGGAAAATAATGGACCTTAGACTCTATAGCTTGAAAATAGAACACAAAAAAAAGAAATATTCCTAAATACCTCAAAGCCTCACCTTTATGAGTGTGGTGCCCTACACACCCTTAAAAGAGACTCTACTCGATACGGCTTTGTTTGAAACCTAATTGACCATAAACCTAGGGCTTTGATACTAATCAGACATGACCTGAACTATGGCCTAGTCCTGTCGAGTACCTCAATCCTAACCAGGACCGAAGAACACCCCCAATATCCTACTATTAACTGCCCTACAGCCCCTGTCAGATGAATTCTGGACATATAACAAAATAAAAAAATATAAATTTAAAGACATAATAGCAAGGTAAAGCCAAATTCAAAATCCAGAACTAATTAACCAACCATTTCCAAACCCAATGCAAATAAAAATACCAAGGAAAACACAAATACCGACACCATCCATACCTATAGTTTTTCGACAAAGCCTTTAATCGAAATCCAAGAATATCCAGTTGGGGCATACCCCGACCATTGCCAAAACCAAAGAAATAAAAATAATAAAAAGAAGTCCATAGCATGAAATAAAGTCTTCAAGAGTATGGAAGCTCACCACTTTAAAATAACTCATAAGTTATACCCAAATCCAAGTCACTGGGTAGGAGGAATGGTAGTATGGTCGGTTCCTATATCGCATGGGGATACAGCGCCTGAAGATGGTTAGCGGGGTAAATGCTAGCATGTAACTCTGGGATAAAGATAAAATAATGCCATCATTTAAACTAAAAAAATGTCCATACGCAATCATATACATACATGTATACCATGTCGGGATAGGGAATAAGGTTTAGCATGCATTTAAAACCTTAACATGGGTTGTGTAGCTCTGCCATCCTAATATCACTCACGGGCTATATGGGTTCAACTCCCACTGTTGAAAGGGCCCCAGTGCGTATTAGCCGCATAAATGGAGAAAAAAACTTGGGATGACTAGTACATCCCTAAAAATATAAAGTTACATCATGCACATAGCCACCCAAGCCACCCTCACATCGGCCAACGTGAGTTTTCATTGTTGGTCCCCCCTGGGACCTCCACTTTCTACAACTTTACTACTCAAACCCCCTTTAGCCCAATTAAACCTCTTACACATAAGTAAACTATTTTCCAAAGTGTCTTTTAGTTAGGCATTAACTAGTGGTATCATCATACAAAAATTAGAGCTTGCAAGTCTAATAACTTATACTGTATAAATCGTTAAACCAAATTAGACTCCAATGTTTCCAATGAATCCAAAACTATTTATAATCAAACCATGTCCACCAAGGCCTTTCCAAAGTTATGGGAGACCAACTAAAACCAATTTATTTTTCTTTAACCATTCATGCAATGCAAAGATTCTGAGAACTTTCAAACTATGTGACTAAATCAATCTCATTGACATTTTTATAAACAGGGTGAGGGCATGCCATTATCAAAGCCAAAATCATCATAATTTGGAGCTCAACCATGACCCCATAATTAAATCACCATTCCCATGTACCCACATATGGAAAATCATTATTAAAAACATGAAAAACATTAATCAACCATGAACATCCAAAAACCCCAACCTTTATTTCAAAACCCCAAAATTACCAGGAAAATCATATATTAAAACATATGTCTTTAGTAAAATAACAATGAGGGAAAGTTGCATGCCTGAGACAGCAAGAAGTACGGAAACAAACCATCCTTAAAAGCCTTAACTAACTGTCTTGATGAAACTCGAGATTTTTCTTAAAGAGAGTGTTTGAGAAAGAATTTGAGAGTGTTGTATTGGGTATAATGTGTTAATGAAGTCCCAAAAGGTGTTTTAAGTCGTGACCTTAAAGGGAGTTTAAAGGTGAAATGTTCAGAATGCCCCCAACTTAAAACTGTTAAAATGTCGCAGGAGGTTATGAGTCAACCCCCGTGACTCATGCCCACAACATACAACTTATACCTTTTAGTCATCACCAAATCAATAAGTTGGACACCCATACATTATCCACCATAGGACTTTATAGACCCCAATCATAACCTGACCATACGACTAGTATGGTCTAGTCGTACCCAGGGCAGAAACCAAAGGGATTGGATAATAGACAACATATAACTAAAAATTATCATCCATAACTTCTCCTCACAACTCGTAGTGAGTCACTCATACTCAGAGCCAAGTCCAGTCGCTAAGTTACTGATTTGAGAAAGGTTTGACGAAATAACCCGTCAACACCTCTAATGACTCGTACAACCAAACCATAACCATCATAGAACCCCAACCACAATCTACTGGACACCTTACGACCTAGGTCACTTGACCCATACTCACACCATATGACTCGTATAGTGAGATTTTACTAGGACAGTAAGCTCAATGGTCAGGAAATTTCAAAGGGCCAAAACCCTAGGTGTTTCAATTCTCCCCTACTTGGATCATTCATCGCTGAATGATGGAACAAGGAATTGACTAGCATGATAAAAACCCAAATATCTCTACTTTTACCTTTAACCAAGTTAGAAAACAAACATTCCAAGAAAATTAACCTTTTCTTTAACGAAGTCAGAAAACAAAGATGGTAAGATAAACACAACCTTTGGCACGATTTTTTGAAAAAAGGGAACAGGAATGGATATTTGGACTTTATGTCCTTTTCCGCTTCCCAAGTAGCCTCTTCAACCTTGTGGTTTCTTTATAGAACTTTCACCGAAGCTACATCCTTGGTTAACAACTGATGAACTTATTGATCCAAGATTTCTACCAAGACTTCTTCATAAGATAGAAAATCTGAAATACCAATATCCTTGATAGGTACAATCTGCGATGGATCACCCACACACTTTCTCAACATACATACGTGGAACATCAGCTAAATAGATCTTAGACTAGAAGGCAACTCAAATTCATAGGCAACATTATCAACCCTTCTTAAAACCAAGTATGGACCAACATACCGGGGATTGAGCTTTCCCTTCTTTCTAAATCGCATCACTCTCTTCATGGGTGGTACCTTCAAGAACACCATATCCCCAACCTTAAAATCTAGCTTTCTACACCTTATATCCATATAGGACTTTTAGTGACTTTAAGCCTATCCCAAATCATATTCACCTTTTCCATGGCTTGGTGAACCAAATCTGAACCAAACATCTCTGACTCACCAACCTTGAACCAGCCAATAGGAGATCTATACCTCCTACCATACATGGCCTCAAACGGATCGATCCGAATGCTAGAGTGGTAGCTATTATTATACGCAAACTCTAGAAAAGAAAAATGCTCAACCCAACTACCACCATAGTAAATCATGCAAGCTCTAAGTATATCTTCTAATGTCTGAATAGTCCTTTCCACTTGCTAGTCCAATTGCTAGTGGAAATTCATTCTAAGACTTACCTTAGTCCCCAATCCTTTATAAAATGATAGCCAAAAGTGTGATGAAAACTGTGTACCACGATCTGAGATGATAGAAATAGGCAACTCATGCAATTTCCCAATCTTTTAAAGGTACACCCTCGCATAATCCTCTGCTAAAAATATTTGTCCTCACTAGCAAGAAATGAGCAGACTTTGTCATCCTATCCACGATAACCCAAACTGAATTAAACTTATTCTAAGATCGAGGAAGAGCGATCCCACTTCCACACAGGTAACTCAATCTCTTGATACAATACTCCGGACCTCATGTGCTCAACTTTTACTTGTAGGCACATCATGAGCGTAGCCACAAAAATAGCTATAGCCCACTTTATATTTTTCCACTAATACCTTTCCTTAAGTTCATGATAAATTTTCATCAAACTAGGATGAATAGCATAGTACGACTCATTGCCTACGCCAAGATAGTCTCTCGCAATCCATCTATGTCGAGAACATATAACCTCCCTTGGTACCGTAAAGTACCATCACTACAAATCTCAAAGGCCATCACCTTCTACCCACCTACATCACCCTTGATCCTTATCAAGATAGGATCCAACACTTGCTTCTCTTTTATTTCAGCACCTAGAGACGACTGCACCACCTTCAGCACAAACACACCACTATCCTAAGTGTCTAAGAGACGAACTCCAAGGTTAGACAAACGATGAATATCTTTCACCAACTCTCATTTTCTTTAATCCACATGAACTAGACTTCTCATGGATAACCTGCTAAGAGTATCAACAACCACATTAGCTTTACCTGGATGGTAGTAAAGACTCATGTCGTAAGCCTTGAGCACTCAAGCCATCTCCTTTGCCTAAGGTTCAGCTAATTCTGAGTAAACATTTACTGTAGGCACTTATGATTAGAAAATATATCCACATGCACACCATATAGATAGTGATGCCAGATCTTCAATACAAATACCACAACCAATAATTCCACATCATGAGTCAGATAATTATTCTCATGCACCTTCAACTGTCTAAAGACATAAGCTATCACCTTGCTATGCTGCATCAAAACGCACCTAGGCCCCACATAGGACGCATTACAATAGACTACAAAATAATCAATTCCTTCAAGCAAAGCCATAATTGGAGCCAAAGTCAGCTTATCCTTCAGCTTCTCAAAACTACCCTCACAAGCATCAGACTAGAAGAACTTTACTTTCTTCTGAGTTAACTTAGTTAATAGGGCAGATATAGAAGAGAAACTTTCCATAAATATCCTATAATAACCGGCTAAACCCAAGAAGCTCTGTATATCGATTACAGTCGTGGTTCTAGGATACTTCTTAGCCACTGCAACTTTTTGTGGATCCACCATGATCCTTTATCTAGAAATGACATGACCTAGAAAAGTGACAACGTTTAACCAGAATTTAAATTTCTAAAATTTAGCATACAACTGTTGATCTTTCAGGGTCTACAACACAATGCAGAGATGATTAGCATGATCCACCTCTCTCTTAGCGTACACCAGAATATCACCAATGAACACAATGATGAACAAATCAAAAAACTAACAGAAGACTCTATTCATCAAGTCCATGAATGCCATTGGGGCATTAGTCAATCCAAAAGACATAACCAGGAACTCAAAAGCCACAAATGGGGTCACATAAAAAAGACTGGACCCCGGGTTAAGTAAATAGTACACATCATGGGAAAAGAGTTTTAACATACCAGTAATGACATCAGGTGATGCCTCAAACTTTTGACAATAATGAGATCATAGAGTCGATTTCAACCAGTGTCAAAGCCAGATGGGGCATCCCTTAGTGCCGAAGCTGAAGGAAAGGCAACAGGAACTTTGATTGCCCCATGGGAAACCTTACCAACAAGATAACTTTTAACTATATGTCCTGGCTAACCATAGTTGAAGCACTTGTCTTTTCCTTCATCATAGTAACCTTGATGCAATCGACCATAAAATTTGTGGGAGGATATAGAGTTGATTGGTCCTTACTAGCCTAAGATTGGGCACCCTATACCCTATACCCTATAGTTATCGCCACCATGAAAACGTCTGTCACCCGACGCCCTTGGATAGAAAGCACTAGCTGTCGAATAAGACCCAAAATTGCCCCACTTCTTCTTGGACCACTTTCCACCATCCCTAGCACTCTGTTGTTGACCACTACCCTAACCAAAAAATCTAAGCTTCTTGTTCTTCCTCTCCCTAATCTCAACTTACTTTTTCTTCTCTTCCTCGACTTTCTATATATGCATAACCAGTCTAGAGATATCCATATCCTTATTCAACAAGGCATCATTACTCTCCAAAATCAAGTCTCAAGACAACCTGGAGCATATCACGATAACTGGTAAAACCTTAACTCGTACTTTTTGACTGATATCTTGCCTTAATTTAAGTTAATAAACTCTTTCACCTTCGTCTGTCACAACTTTTAAGGAAAGAAACAGTCTAAAAAAGCATTAGAGAAATCATCCCACAGGGCTGAATCTCTATCATCACCCCTCGACTACTCTCATTCCTTATACCATTGGTATGCTTCATCTTTCAGTTGGTAGGCAGCAAATTCCAC
>NC_061121.1:162660940-162669667 GCF_002878395.1 Capsicum annuum
AATGGGAATTAGAGGAAAATTTAGGACCTTAGACTTTACAGCTCGAAAATAGAACACAAGAAAAAGATACATTCTTAAATACCTCATAACCTTACCCTTATGAGTGTGGCACAGTACACACCCTTAAAAGAGACTCTACTCTACATGGCTTTGTCAAACCCCAATTGACCATGAACCTAGGGCTCTGATACCAATCTGACATGACCCAATCGGGGCCTAGTCGTGTCGGGTGTCTCAAGCCTAACCAGGATCGGAGACCACCCCCTAATAACCCAATGTTAACCAACCTATACCCCTATCGGATGAATTCTAGACATATAAAAAGATAATACAATATAAATTTAAGGACATGATAATAAGATTAAAATCAAAGTTGAAATCCACAACCAATTAACCAACTATTCCGAATCCCATTACCAACAACAATACTATGGAAAACATTAATACTGACACCACCCATGCCCATAGTTGTTCAACAAAGCCTTTAACTAGAATCCAAGAATATTTGATCGGGACATGTCCCCGACCATAGCCAAAACAAAAGAAATAAAACTGACAAAAGGAAGTCCATAACAGGAAATAGAGTCCTCTGGAGTATAGAAGCTCACCTCTTTAATCTAACTCAGAAGTTGTACCCAAATCCAAGTCACTAATTAGGAGGAATGGTAGTATGGCCTATTTTTGCATCGCATGGGGATATAGCTCCCGAAGATGGTTAGTGGGTTAAACGCTAGCATGTAACTCAGGGATAAAGACAAAATAATTCCATTAGTCAAACTAAAAAAATATCCATATGCAATAACATATATACATATATATCTTGCCAAGATAGGGAACAAGGTTTAGCATGCATTTAAAAACTTAACCAAGGTTGTGTAGCTTTGCCATCTTAAAACTACCCATGGGCTATATAGGTTCAGCTCCCACTACTAAAAGGGCACCAGTGCGTGTTAGCCGCATGATCAGAGAAAAGAACCTTGGATGACAATTACATCCCTAAAAATATAAAGTATGACATCATGCACACAGCTACCAAGGCTACCCTCATATCGACAAATGTGAGTTTCCAATGTCGGTCCCCCCCAGACCACCACCTTTCATGGCTTTTCTACTGAACCCCCTTTAATCCCAATTAAACCTTTTACACATAACCAAACCATTTACCATTGAGTCTTTTAATTAAGAATTAACCATTTGTACCATCAAACCAAAATTAAAGCTTGCAAGTCTATTACCTTATGTCGTATAAACCATTAAACCGAATTAGACTCCACCATTTCCAATGAAACCAAAACCATTTATAATCAAGGTATGGCTACCAAGGCCTTTCCAAAGTTATACGAGTCCAACCAAAACCAATTTATGTTTCTTTAACCATTCATGCAATGCAAAGATTCCAAGAACTTTCAAACTATGTGACAAAATCATTCTCATTGACTATTTCACAAACAGGTTGAGGGCATGCCATTATCAAAGCCAAAATCATCATAATTTGGGGATCAACCATGACCCCTCAGTTAAATCACCATTCCTATACACCCACACATGGAAAACCGTAGTTAAAATATGAAAAACATTAATCAACCCTGAACATCCAAAAACCCCAACCTTTATTTCAAAACCACAACAATACCATGAAAATAATACATTAAAACATATGCCTTTAGTAAAATAACAATAAGGGAAGAGTCACATGCCTTAAACACCAAGAAGTATGGAGAGAAACCACCCTTGAAATCCTTAGTTGACTATCTTGATGAAACCTGGGATATTTCTTGAAAAGAGAGTTTGAGAGAGAAATTGAGAGTGTTGTATTGGGAATAATATGTTAATGAAGTCCCAAAATTTTTTTGAAGTTGTGGCCTCAAAGAGAGTTAAATGGGGAAATAACCAGAATGCCCCCAACTTAAAACTATAAAAATGTCGTAGGTGGTTATGAGTTGACCCCCATGACTTGTGACCACAACATACGACTAATACGTTTGAGTCATCACCGAAGCAGTGAGTTGGACACCCATACCTGTCTACCATACAACTCCATAACTCCCAATTGTGACCTGACCATACGACATATATGGTCTAGTCGTACCCTGGGTAGAAACTAAATGGATTGGAAACTGGACAACATATGACTCAAACTTACCATCTATAACCTATCCTCATGACTCTTAGTGAGCCACTCATACTTAGAGCCAAGTCTAGTGACTAAATTATTGATTTGGGAAAGGTTTGACCAAACAAACTGTCACCACCCCTAACGACTCATACCACCAAATAATAACCATCGTAGAAACCCAACCACTATCTGCTGGAAACCTCACAAATTGGGTCACCTGATCCATACGCATACCATACAACATGTATAGTGAGTCATTGCTAGGACAGTGAGCTCAAAGCTCAAGAAATTTACAAGGGCCAAAACCCAGGGTGTTTCACTAACTTACCTCAATTTTGAAGAATGGTCAACAACCCGCTAAACCTTTGCTTTTCCCTTCTGTAAAGCTTTTTTAAGATGCCATGCTATCAAAAAGACATTCTACACAACTATATAAGAATATCGATACCCAAATTTCCCCAATGTGCTTTGGGTCCATAAATTATGCCAAAACACTATGTCGGTTCTACTTATGGAAATACATTTTTCCATGACCAACCCAACATAATATCAAGGTCATGGAATTAACACGCTCAAAATGGGTGAAAACTAGGCAAACTTTGGGATAATATCAAGCCCTAAGTGATATGGGGCTTTGGTTGAAAATTCAAAAAATTCAAGCATGAATTTGAAGGAATCTTACCTTAAGTCCAAAGATATTCGCAAAAAAATATGCTAATCAAGCTCCCAAGTCACCCCCAAAATTCAATATGAATTTATCATACTCTTTTAGGGTTCTAGGATATAAAAGATGAGTGGAAAATAACCAAAACGCGGCCTAAGAGTTCATTTTATACCCATGTCAGGTGTTTAGGTATTGCAATAGCGCATGTCAAGTTGCTATTGTATACTAGGCTACAGGATAAGATATTGCAATCGCAACACTCCCTCTGTGTGATTACACATGAGGTGCGATCGCGGACCTACACCAAATGACAACTGAAGCAAAAACTTGGAAAATCTCCAAGTTTCTGATAAGGCCTTGAGATTCATTTAGAATCCAAATTATGAAAATGAACTATGTAACCATACTAAATATGATATTTCGGATGCAATGGAAAATTCAAATTTTCAATCTAAGGTCGTTTAGACTAAATATGGGTCCCACATTCATATTTCTAAATTTCTAGCTTTCCAATCAATAAGTCGAAATGAGCTCAAGTTCGTCGGTACCCAATCCAAAGGTCTACCTAGCCTAAAATCGATATTTTTGAGCTGCTCGCATAGTAAAAATTTGCATCTGAGATCATTTTACTTAAGTGTTTACTCAGTGACTATTTGGAGCCCAGCAAGACTTCCAAATAGGGAATTTTCTCTAAAAGCCCAACGAACTATCTGATAACCAAACTATTAATTCTAGAAAGTCATAAATTACTTGGGGCAGCTATGGAAAATGTCAAATAGAGGAAATAAGTGGAAATATAAAAAATTACCTAAAGGGTTATTATAATATCCACTACTAAAGGAACTTCCACTCTCAAAAGTAAGTGTCACAACTCAAACCAGGGCCTAGCTGTGATGAGTAAATCAAGTCCACCGAGGACCAGAGACCATCTCTTTTCCCTAACCACACAGAGCATAGCACACCTAGCAATGATGGAAATCCAAACATGTAACATGATAAAAAGATAATAAACTTAAAGACAACTAAGAGTGTCAACATCAATACCCAATCCATAGTAATATCCACAGAGACTCCACTAATCTAAAAATAATCTAAATTAGGACATGACTCCGACCCTAATAATGACAATAACAATGAAAATGATAGTGCTAATGTTAATATGAACTCTTTAATTCTAGTTTATGAAAGAAAACTGATGGAATGATCAAGTCTTTCAGAGAATGAAAGTAAATAACCGACAAACCAAGCCGATCCACCTAACACTGCATAGAAAAAGTTAAAGTATCTCTGGTGCCTACATTGTGCGGGGTACAACGTTCGAAGATGGTTATTGGGTTAAGTACTAGCATGTAACTCAGGGATAGGGCCTAATATAATGTCGTGTCAATTCTAGTTCAAAGTCCATTTGAACATCATCATATACATACATAATTAATATATCGGGATAGGGAACAAGGATTAGCATAAAGTAAAGCAATATCCTATACTAAGTAGCTAAACCATCATAAAAGGCACCCACAAGCTATATGTGTTCAGCTCCCACTACTAAAAGGGCCCAGTGCACGAATTAAAAAAATGAGGGAAAGCTAAAGCCATCAAGGAAACTAGCCATCCCAAAAATATATATCAAGTATGACACATGCACACGGTCATCAAGACCAAACCTCACATTGGCAAACATGAGTTTCCAGTATAAGTCATCCTATACCCACACCTTCACGGCTTTGTACATAACCCATTAAGCCCAATTTATAGCAAGTTTTGCATAACCCATTTATTAACCAAAGAACCAACCGTTAAGGCACACCATGAGTATCGTGATACCCTTACTTGCAAGCTTATCTCTATGCCATAACAATCATATTCACTTGGGGGAATACCTCAACTCCTTTTATTTATTAAATCAAACATAGCCAAGAAGGCCTTCAAAATTCATGTTTATTGTTTAACCATTTATGCAATATAGTATATATAGGTGAGTAAGTCAAACCAAGTGATAATTTCATAATTCAAAGCCATTTACAGAAGTGGGTTGAGGGAACACAATTATTAAAAACCAATTCCAAGTTTAAAACATCAATTTGGGGAAATACTTGACCCCTGTTCCAAATCCCATACCCATGCACCCCATTAGTTCAAAACATCAATTTCAATGCATGAATGACTCATAAAAACCATGGAAAACCAATTCAAGGACCAATCATTCCAAAACCCTCAACCCTATCTAAACCCATATTTAAATCCATAAAATTAAACCATTTAAACACTGTTTTTCATAAGAATCGAGGAAGAGTAAAATTCTTAAAAGTTCAAATATTATGAAGAGAAATCACACTTGAGAGCTCTAATTGATTTTCTTGGAAACCCAAAAAGGTCATTTCATTGGAAAATAGTTATCTCGGGATACTTAATCCCAGGATTTGTTATCCCGGGATTACGTAAGATAACTTATCCCACCATCCATATGGGACAAATTATCCCATCACTATGATGTAAATAAGTTATCCTAGTATTAACTAATACCTCCAACCAAACATGGGATAAAATAATATATTATTTTCCCTCGGGACTACTTATCCCCTATACTTCACACCAAACAGCCCCTAAGTATCTTGAACTTGGAGAATTAAGAGTGTTTGAGAAGTTATTTCAATTTGTTTATGAGTGATAATGACACCCTAAAGGGGTTTTAAGTCATGGATCATGATTGGGGAATAGGGGAAATAACCAAAGTACCCTCAATTTAAAAGACAAAAAAATGATGCCTAGTCACTACAGGTGACCGTCCGACTTATAAGGTCACCCTACAACCCATTTAGTCCAGTCATAGTCTGGACAGCACCCTTGGGTACCCACACTGGTCTAGCTATGAGCCATACCATATAACCCATACTCAAACATTACGACTCATAACATGCTAGTTATAGGCACAACAGGAACTTAGGATAGTACACTAGTTTCCTTACAAATGGAATACTATGACTTATAATGAGTCTTTACGACTCGCTAGGTGCTAGTTGTGATCAACCTAGAAACTTAGCCAAGCACATTAGTCAGGCTACGATTAGGGTCCTATGACCCGTAATGACACCCTACATCATATAGGGTGAGTCATAGTAAGGACAGTAAGCTCAAAGAAATTCAGGAATTTTCAAGGACCAAAATTCAGGGTATTTTACCCCCCTCCCCCAGGATCATTCATCCCCGAATGATGAGATAAGGCTTTCATTAACATGAGTTAACACAAAGAACATCTACACTTACCTTTGATAAAGACAGAAAACAAATATTTCAAGGAAATCACAATTTCCTTTAACATAGTTAGAAAGCAAAGATGTTAAGGGATACACATACCTCAAGCACGATTATTTTGAAGCGAAAAACAAGCATGGATATTTGTGACTTCATGTCTTTTTTGGTACACTTTTGGTTCTTCCATAGAACCTTTACCAAAGCGACGTCCTTCGCTCATAACCGGTGGACTTATAGATCCAAAATCTCAATTAGGACCTCTTCATAAGCCAAGGAATCTGAGACACCAACACTTTTAAAGGAATGACCAAGGAAGGATCACCCACACACTTCTTCAACATTGAAACATAGAAGATCGGATGGATAGATCTCAAACTCGAAGGCAATTCCAACTCATAAATGACATTTCCAGTAACCTTAAAATATGATATGGACTAACATGTTAGGGGATGAGTTTCTCTTTCTTCCCAAACCGCATCACTTCCTTCATGGAGATACCTTCACCTTCAAAAACACCAAATCACCTACATCAAACTCCAAGTCTCTTTGCCTTACATCTGCATAGGAATTTTGGTGACTTTAGCTAGCTTTAAGCCTATCCGAAATCACCTTCACCTTTTCATAGCTTGGTGAACCAAGTCGAGACCATACAACCTCTTCTTACTAACCTCAAACCATCCTATAGGGTACCTATACCTCCTACTCATACAAGGCCTTGAATTGAGCTATCTGGATGCTGGAATGATAGCTATTATTAAACGCAATCTCTATGAAAGGCAAATTGGCAACCCAACTACCACAAAAAATGATCATACAAGACCTTAGAATTTCCTACAAAGTTTAAATAGTCCCATCTGCTTGTCCATCCATCTGGGGGGTAGAAAGTAGTGCTAAGTTTCACCTTAGTTCCCAAACCTCTCTGAAAGAAATGCCAAAAGTGGGATAAGAACTGAGTACCTCAATTAGATATGATGGAAATTGGAGTACCATGCATCTTCATGATTTCCTAAATAAAAAGCATATCGTAATCCTCTACCAAATAATTAGTCATTACTGTAGGAAATAAGCATACTTAGTCGTCCAATCTATAATGATCCAAATCGAATTAAATTACTAGCAAGACCACAGTAGACCAGTAACAAAATACATATTAATCACTTTCTATTTCCACATGGAAAACTCAATCTCTTTAGAAAAACCACCAGGCATCAAGTGCTCAACCTTCACTTGCTGACACACCATATAATTGGTCACAAATTTGGCCACTTCCCTCTTCTTATTATTCCACCAATAGATATCCTTCAAGTTATGATACATCTTCATAGAACTAGAATAAAGAACATATCTCAACTCATGATCCTCATCCAAGATTCTTTCTTATAACCCATCAACATTAGGAAAATAGAACCTACCTTGGTACCTCAAGATACCATCACTGCAAATCTCAAAAGTCATCACCTTCTGGTGACCCACATAATTCTTGATCTATATTAAGATAGGATCCAATGTCTATTTCTCTATCACCTCAGCACCCAGAGATTTCTTCACCACCTCTTGTATAATTACACCCGCATTCTCAGAGTCCAGGAGATGAACTCTAATATTAGCCAACTAGTGAATATCCTTTACCAATCCTCACTTCTACTTATCAATATGAGACAAGCAACCCATAGATAAACTGCTAATAGCATCAGCAACCATGTTATCCTTACCTGGATAATAGTTGAGACTTATATTGTAGTCCTTGAGCAACTCAAACCATTGCCTTTACCTACGATTTAACTCCTTTTGGGGAAACACATACAAAAAACTATTGTGGTTTGAGAAGATGTTAAAATATACCCCATACAAATAATGAAGCCAAATTATTAGAGCAAAAACCACATTTAGCAACTCTAAATCATGCATCGGGTGATTCTTCTTATACACCTTTGGTTGACTAGAAGCATATACAACCACCTTGACATATTGTATCAACATATAACCCTGTCCCACATGGGATGCATCATAACAAAAGACAAAACCATTAGCAACCTTGGGTAGGGTCAAAATTGGAGCCAAAGTCAACTTATCCTTCAACTTCTTGAAACTACCCTCACAAGCATCCGACCATAAGAACTTCACCTTTTTCTGTGTCAACCTAGTCAACAGGGACACAATGAAGGAGAAACTTTCCACAAACTTCCTATTGTACCAGGCTAAACCCAAGAAGCTCCAAATATCAGTTGGAGTTGTGGGTCTAGGCCACTTCTTAACCACCACAATTTTTTGTGGATCCACCATGATCCCCTGACTAGAAACAACATGACCTAGAAAAGTAACTTTATTTAACAAGCACTCATTCTTAGAAAATTTATCATAGAACCACTGATCTTTCAAGGTTTGTAACACAATGCAGAGGTGATTGGCATGATCCGCCTCACTCTTGGAATATATCAAAATATCATCAATAAATACAACTATGAACAAATCAAAGAACTGATAGAAAACCCAGTTCAAAAGATCCATAAATGTCGCTGGGGCATTAGTGTAATACCCTAAATTTTTCCTATATTTAATTTCTCCTCGAGAATGTCAAGGAGTGACTTCCTAAGTAAGTATCATTTTAACCATATATAATTTTCCTAATTTTGACTTTTTATCATATGGAAAATTTGATAAGATTTCATCGATATAATATTCGCCCAAATCTGAT
>NC_061121.1:162672667-162750173 GCF_002878395.1 Capsicum annuum
GAAAATTTGATAAGATTTCATCGATATAATATTCGCCCAAATCTGATGCCCGGGTAAGAAGTTATGGCTAATTTAATTTCTAGTCATAAAACAGCGTCATTATAGTGCTTGGGGCTTCGTGGAGAGGGTCTATTTGAAAATTGTCAAATTCCAGTGGAACTCTGCAATAGTGGCGCATCGCAGAGGACCCCAGTTTCTCAATAGTTAATTTCCAGTGGCCTAGTGTGATTGTAACGCGTGGTACTGAAGTTCCAGGTCCCAACCAGTGGGATAACACGATGGCTCCACATCGCAGTGACTCCCAGATTCCCATTTATCAATTTCCAGTAAGCCACTGCGATAGTGGCGCATCGCGGGGGCCCATAAATTAGGTTCCCAGTTAATTTTTCTAGCTTTGTACAGAAGTTAAAAAGGGCACTTTGGACTTTTTTCAAGCCTCTTAAACTGTACAAACACCAAATTAAAGTCTTTTACAAGCATTCTATGAAGTTTTTCTCAAGTTTTCTCTCAACAAAAACCCTAAGTATCCAAAACCTCTTCCAAGCATCTCAAGAATCCACCATAGATTTTCTAAATTGAGTCAAGATTCAAGGTTCCCAAGTCAAGAGCTTCAAGAGTATGAATAGAGTTTCAAAAGTGAGAGTTCATCCAAATCTTCTAATTCAAGGTATGTAGGGTTTTGAACAAGGGTAATCCTTTCACCCTTGTGCCCAAAGGCTTATTTAAACTACAATATTCTGCAATTTATGAGCATTTACATGAAATTGAATTGGGGTTTTCACCCATTGTTATTGGTTGCAAGCTTTTGATGTTACCCATGAATTGAAAGTCTAGTGGCATGATTTTTACAAGTTTTCTTGAGAAATTGAAGCGGGGTTTATACCCCATGATTTTAATCCTTGAGAAGTTAATAGTTGTAATGTTCAAAATATTGAAGTATATGAGTATGTTGATATTTTAAGACAAATTGCTGTAACTTCCAGATTTCTACATGAATTATGAATCTATATGCTATCTATTATGCATTATGATGAGTTTTAACTTAAGATTGAACTATGGGTCCTTAAGCTCTACTTAAGACTTGCAATTTCATGAACTATTGTGCTATAAGAACCCATGATTTGAGTATTTTTAGATTATTGAGAAATGTTTTGACCTAATGGTCATACATTTTTGAAATCCACTCTACCACCTGAGATTACAAATTTGATTGTTGGGTTTTTATGAACCATGAGATTATTTTGAAAATGTATTTCCATGAGATGAGTGAGATAAACTAAAGAGAGTAGTATTTAGCACCGAATTAGGTAAGTTACCATGGTTTCTTACCCCAGAACTACATGCCACCATAGGTTTGAGATTTTGGGCCTGAGGCCGAGATGATTGGGCCTGAGGCCGAGATAAGTGATCACTAAGTTGAGGTTATACTCCTTGGTAAGAGTATGACGCCTTCCCCAATGTGAGGTTTCTTCCTTAGGAGGACAAGACATTGGACTCCATGTAGCTCGCATGGTTTATGTCGGTTAAGAGAACCCCCTAAACTAAAGTATTTTCCATTGACATAGAATATTTTCCCTAAAGCTTTGGGATGAGATATTTTCTAAAATGAATGAACTTCTTTGAGTATTTTCAAAAGAAGGAAGTAGTTTTCTCTACTAATATGAGTTGATCACCAGTTTTCAAACCAAAGTTATATGAATCGAGTTCCAAGTGTTTGAGTTCAAAAGAGTTATAAGTTCTTGGGAATTAAAGAAGTTTTATTCCCCATGAGATATATGCATGAGTTTAAAGTATTGTTTAATGTTTCCTTCAGCCTATGAGTAATGAGAATAAGAAAAGAGTACAAATTTTAAAGCCAAAGTATAATGACTCACGAGATTTGTGTTCCATGCTTCATTCTATATGATTTATGAGCTTTACATTTTAGACTTGTTCAAGCAATGTGAGTCATTCCTATTTGCATGCATGATTTGATTAAAGAGTATTGATATTGTTTTATGTAAATGCATACACCCCCATATACTCAGTACATTCCCAAGTGTTGATCCACATATACGTCTATGTGCTACATTGTCTTATAATGTAGGTTCAGGTGCTCAGTCTCATCCTCGTCAGTGATTCCCGAGTACCTTTGTCTATATTTCTCCAGTGGTGAGTCCTCATGGTTTGAGTTCCTATCTTCAGATATTTCAATACTTGAGTGATTATGTCATTACTTTTAGTTCAGTTTAAGTCAGTTGGGGACCTGTCCCAATGGCTCTTTAGTTCATGGAGTAGTAGAGGCTTTGTCAGACTAGTTATCAGACTGTGGTTGTGTTGAGATTTCCAGTATTGTGGTCATTTGGGCTGAGTATTACCTTTGTATTTCCTTTCATTTTATATGACAGTGCCAGGGTTTTGTATATTTCTTCTTGAATGAGTTATCATGAGAAGTGATAGGCTCAAAGGGTTAGCTTGGGGCTACTTGTAGCCCTAAGCATCGTGTAACGTCTCGGGACTCGTTTTTGGGGTGTTATAATTAGTCAATCCAAAAGACATTACTAAGAACTCAAAATGGTTTTACCGAGTACGAAAAGCACTCTTGGGGATATCCACCTCCCTAATCTTCAACTGATGGTACCCCGACCGAAGATCAATCTTAGAAAAGTGCTTAGCTCCATAAAGTTGGTTCAGCAGGTCATCAATCCTCAAAAGAGGATACTTATTCTATACTATCACCTTATTTAATTAGCGGTAATTAATACACATCCAAAGGTGCCCATCCTTCTTATTCATGAAGTGCACAAGAGCAACACAAGGGGAAACACTAGGGCGAATAAAACCTTTATCAAGAAGATGTTTCAACTGATCCTTGAGTTTTTCAACTCAGTCAGAGCCATTCTATCGGGAGGGGTAGAAATAAGATGAGTTTCCAAAAGAAGTTTAATCCCAAACCAATTTCTTAAGAGGGAGGAACATCAGGAAGATCACTAGGAAACACCTCGTGAAACTTACAGACCACGAGGATAGATTACAAAGGAGGACTCTCTGAGTTAGAATCTTTAACTCGGACCAAGTATAGAGACACCCCTTGAAAATCTAATTCTGGGCTCTAAGATACGAAATGAACCTTCTCTTAGGCACTAAGAAACTACCTTCCCACTTAATCACTAGTACATTAAAAAATTAGAAAATGACTCTTCGGGTCTGGCAATCAAGAGATGCATAGCATGAATGGAGCCAATTCATCCTCAAAATCAAATCAAAATCTAGCAAGTCCAACTCTATCAGATCCACAAATGTATCCCTACCACGGATAGGTACCATATAATCCATATAGACTCTTCTTGCCATAGTAGAGTTGCCCACTGGGGTAGACATGGAAAAGGGATCAGGAATACACTCAGGACCAAAACCAAAATAAATAGCCACATAAGGGGTAATATAAGAAAGAGTAGACACAGGATTAAGCAGACAATATACATCATGGGAGAAGATTTTTAGCGTATCAGTAACAATATCAGAAGATGACTCAAAATCTAGACAAGTGGAAAAAGCATATTGACAATTTTGATCAGTGCTAGAGCCAGAAGTAGAACCCTTTGGTGCAAGAGCTAAAGAAGCATCAAGCGGGACCTTATTAGCCGTAATAGCGACATCACCTGAAGGACAATTCCACTGAAAGTGGAAAGGCTGGACAAATATAAAACACTTATTCCTGTCCTTAACAAGAAACCCATGGTGCAACAGTCCACAAAATCTACAAGAAGGATGTGATAGAGCTAATTGGACTCCACTGGCTTGAGACAGGGCACCTTATGCCTTAAACCCACTGTTGCTCTAAAAGAGGCAATCACCAAAAGTCTTTTGATATGAAGCAGTGACCGTAGAATAAGAACCAAAACTTCTCCACTTCCTTTTAGACCACTACTCACCATCCCTACCACTATTTTGCTGGTCCCCACCCTGCTCAGAATACTGGGATCTCTTACTTTGACTTTTCCCTACTTCAGCTTGTTTTTTATTTTCTTCTTCTACCTGTTGCATACACACCACAAGCCTATAGATATTCGTATCACTATTCAGCATGACGGCCTTGCACTCCAACACCAATTCTCAAGACAAATCTGAAGCAAACCTCCTTATCTTAGCTCTCAAATATCATGCCTTGCTTTAAATTCACGAACTCCTCAAATTTAGACTCCTCAACTCCTAAAGAAAGAAATAATAAAGAAGAGCACCAGAGAAATCCTCTCATAATGGCAAATTTGTATCATCACCCCTAGACTAGTCCCACTCCTCATACCACTAATACGTCATATCTTTCAGCTGGTATGTGGCAAACTCCACACCCTCAAAATCAAAAACATGCATCACATAGACAATCTTCTGTATCTCATTTATGAACCCTTGAGGATTCCCCTCAGCCTTAGAAATTATAAAGGTGGAGAATACAACCTCATAAATTGTCCAACCCTAGTGTCCTCAGAAAAAATTGCATCAGCACCAGCAGGACCTGACTGGCGTGACTGAGATATCACTAACTAGGTCACAGATGGATAGAACGGCAAAACTCAGCACTAGTAATATCTCCTAGAGGTGACTAAGAAGGAGTGTCAATGGCGGAAGAAAGATCAGTGGGGGCTGGTGGAACTCCACTAGGGAAATCAAAAGCACCTACTCTAGACCAGTCTAAACTCCATATGTAAGACGAGTTCCATCCATATTGTCCTCAAATAGAATAGATAAGTTTCCATAAGCATCAAATCTTCTGGGAGGCAAAATCTAAAAAGCAAACTAACGAGAATTTGAGGAGATATCAATACCCAAGGCTCTATAGCCCAAAAGTAGATCACAAGAAAGGGAAACATTCCTAAATGCCTTGTAGCCTCAATCTTATAAGTGTAGCGTGCTACACATCCATAAAAGAGACTCTACTTGACATAGCTTTGTGGACACCCAATGACACCAAACCTATGCTCTGAAACCAACTTTGTCACGATCCAAACTAGGGCTTGGTCGTGATGGGTATCTTAAGTCCACTAAAGATTGGAGACCACCCTCTTTGCCTAACCACACAGAGCATAGGACATCCAGTAATTGCTGAAATCAAAAAATATAACTAGATAGAAAGGTAATAAACTCAAAGACAACTAAAGTGTTAACATCAATACCCAATCCATAATAATATCCACAAAGCCTCTACTAATCCTAAAACAATCTAAGTTAGGACATGCCCTCGACCCTAACAATGGTAATGATAATGACAATGATAATGATAATGTGAACTCTTTAATTCTAGGTTATGAAAGGAAACCAGAGGAATGATTAAGTCTTCTAGAGAATAGAAGCTCACCACTTTACCACAAATGATCGACAAATCAAACTGATTCACCTAATACTATGCAGAAAAAGTAGAAGTATCTCTGGTGCCTGTATTGCATGGGCAACAACATTTGGAGATAGTTAGTGGGTCGAGCACTAGCATGTAACTCAAGGATAGGGGATAATATAATACCAAGTGAAATCTAATTCAAAACCATGTGAACATCATCATATACATACATAATTAATATACCAGGATAGGGAACAAGGTTTAGCATGAAGTAAAGCATTACCTGGACTATGTAGCTTAACTGTCATAAAAGTGACCCATGGGCTATATGGGTTCTACTCCCATGCTGAAAGGGCCCTAGTGCCTATTAGCTACACGAATCGAAGAAAAGTCGAGGGAAAGATAAAGTCATCAAGGCAACTTGTCATCCCAAAAATGCATATCAATTGTGGAATATGCACACAGTCATCAAGACCAAACCTCACGTTGACAAACATGAGTTTCTAGTATAAGTCATCTGAGACCCACACCTTCATGGCTTTGCTACATAACCCCCATTAAGACTAATTTAAAGCCAGTTTCACATAACCCATTTATTAACCAAAGAACCAACCATTAAAGCACACCATGGGTGTCGTCATGCCCTTACTTGCAAGCTTATCTCTATGCCATAAAATCATATTTACTTGGGGGAATGCCTCGACCACTTTTGTTCATTAAATCAACCATAGTCAATAAGGCCTTCAAAATCCATATTCAATAGCTTAACCATTTATACAATATTGTAATAAAGGTGAGTAAGTAAAACCAAGTGACAATTTCAGAATTCAAAGCCATTTACACAAGTAGGTTGAGGGAACATAATTATTCAAAACCAATTCCAAGTTTAAAACATCGATTTGGGGGAATACCTTTACCCCCATTCCAAATTCCACACCCATGTACCCCATTAGTTCAAAACATAAATTTCAAAGCATGAATAACTCATAAAAACCATGGAAAAAAATTCAAAGACCAATCATTCCAAAAGACTCAACATTATTAAAACCAATATTCAAATCCATATAATTAACTAATTTAAACACATGTTTTTCATAAAATAAGAATTGGGGAAGAGTAACATGCCTGAAAGATCAAGAATAACGGAGAGATATCACTCTTGAGATCTCTAATTGATTAACTTCATGGAAACCCTAAGTATCTTGACCTTGGAGAATTAAGAGTATTTGAGAGAAGTTATTTCAATTTTTTTTGGAGTGATAATAACACCCTATAGGGATTTAAAGCCGTGGGTCATGATTGGGGAAAAGAAAAAATGTCCAAAGTGCCCTCAATTTAAAAACTAAAAAAATGATGTCGAGTCTCTACGGGTGACGTTGCGTCTCATAGGGTCACCCTACGACTCATTTAGTCCATTCATAGTCTGGACAGTATCCTTGGGTACCCATATTTGTCTGGATATGAGTCATACCATACGACCCATACTCAGACATTGCAACTCATAACATGCTAGTCGTAGTCACAACAGGAACTTAGGATACTACATTGGTTTTCCTACGATTGGAACACTACGACTTATAATGAGTCTTTGCAACTCATTGGATGATAGTTATGATCAACTCTGAAACTCAAGTAAGCATACTAGTCAGGCTATGATTAGGGTCCTACGACCCCTAATGACACCCTACGACTCATAGGATGAGTTGTAGTAATGACAGTAAGATCAAAGAAACTTAGAAATTTTCAAGGACCGACATTCGGGGTGTTTCAATTAAAGATTAGGAAATACCTGAAGTCTTGAACAAGTGAGGATATGAGTCCCATCTCTCTCTCAATCTCCCAAGTGGTCTCCTCCACTGGGTGGTGTCTCTATTAAACCTAAACTATAAAAATGTCTCTAGTGCGTAACCGTCTCACCTTAATAGCCAAAATAAGCACCGGTTCCTCTACAAAGGTCAAATACTCATACAACTGGACTGAGTCCTCTATAAGCACGTGAGAAGGATCAAGAATATATTTCCGCACCATAAAGACATGGAAAACTGGATGAACAATGACAAAATCTAGAGCTAAGCTAACTCATAAGCTACCTAACAAACTGCATGTGGAATCTTAAAAGGGATAACATATATCACACTGAGTTTACCCTTCCTCCCTAACATCACCACACCCTTCATGGGGATACATGGAGGAACACATGATTACCAACTCTAAATCTCAAATCACGAAGCCTACGATATTTATGGGCCTTCTGCCTACTCTGAGCCACTCTAAACCTGTCCTTAATCACATTGACTCTATCCAACGACTCCTGAAGCTTATCTATACCACGGGGCCTAACCTCAAAATTAGCAAACCATCCAATCAGAGAATGACATCTCCTACCATACAAAGCCTCAAAAGGCTCCATCACAATACTCGAATGGTAGTTGTTATTATATGCAAACTCTGCCAAGGCTAGTGCTACTGCCACTTGCCTCCAAAATCCATAATGCAGGCTCAGAGCATAACCTCAAGAACTTGAAAAGTACACACAGACTTGCCATCTGTCAATGGATGAAAGGTTGTACTCAAACCCACCTAAGTACCTAACTCCTCTTAAAAGGCTCTTCAAAACCTTAAAGTAAAAACAGAACCACGGTCTGAAATGATATAAATGGATACACCATTCAAATAGACTGTCTCTTGTACATAGATATGGGCTAATCTCTCAGAATTGAAGGTCATCCAAATTGGAATAAAATATGATGACTTGGTCAAAAATCCATAATTACCCATATACCATCGGAACCATGAGAAGAGCAAGGCAAACTATTGACAAAATTCATGGTGATTGTTCCTATTTCCCCTCAAGAATAGGTAATCTCTGAGTCAATCACCAGGTCACTGATGCTTGGCCTTTACCTGTTGACAACACAAGTAATGACCTACAAAGTCTTCCATATCTTTCTTCTTTCCACTCTATCAATAATGTTGTCCTAAATCTCTATACATAATGGTTGTGTCGGGATGAATAGAATATCTAGAGTTTACTCTTGCAAAATCAACAAAATCAAGTTATTAAGATGAGGAACATAAATACGACCATCAAATCTCAAAACACACTTAAAATCAATAGTGTGCCTCTCAGACTCACCACTCAACACCTGATCACGAAGAAATCAAAGCTTATTATCCTCAAACTGATGATCCTAAATTATCTCAAATAGAGAGGACCTCGGCTCTACACTAGCCAAAATCCTCCTAGGATCTGAAATATGTAGGTGAACCATCAAGTTAGCTAAGGAATGAATGTCTCATTCTAATGGCCTCTGAGAAAATGAAATAAAAGTAAAGCTACCCATATTGCCTTGCGACTCAAGGCATCTGTAACTACATTTTTCTTGCATAAATGATACAAGATGGAAATATCACAGTCCTTAAGCAACTCAATCCATCTATGCTATCGAGCATTAAGCTCTCTCTAGGTCATAAGGTGTTGAAGACTATAATGGTCGGTGAAAATCTCTCAATGCACACCATACAAATAACGCTTCCAAAAATTAAGCGTGAAAACTACTGTCGCCAACTCCAAACATGAGTGAAGTAGTTTTGCTCATACACCTTAATTTGTCAAGAAGCATAAGCAATAACACGACCCTGCTGTATCAATACACAACCTATAACAACACTAAAAGCATCAGAAAACATGGTGAATCCCTCACCCTCAACAGGAGAGCTAACACAGGAGCTGAATTAAGAAAGTTCTTGAGCTTTCCAAAGCTCGACTAATATTCCTTAGACCATCATAAATGAACCTTCTATCGAGTCAATCGGGTCATAGGGGCTGAAATAGTAGCAAAACCCTTGATAAAGCATGTATATAATCGGCCAAACCAATGAATCTATGAACCTTAGTCGAAGATGTTAGTCTAGCCTAATCATGAATCACCTCAATCTTGGTAGGGTCTACCATAATACCTTTCTTAAATACCATGTGTCTAAGAAATGTCATCGACTCAAGCCAAAACTCACACTTGGAGAACTTAGCAAAAAGCACATGATCCCTCAACGTTTGGAGCATGATCCTCAAATATTGGGCATGATCCTCACTACTTCTCAAATACACAAGGATGCCATCAATGAACATGGTCATAAAGAAGTCTAAATAAGGCCTGAATACGTAGTTCATCGAATCCATGAATGTGGTTGGGGCATTAGTCAACCCAAATGACATCACTAAGAACTCATAATGACCATAACGGGTTCTAAAAGCTATCTTCCGGACATCCTTTTCCTGAATCCTCAATTGATGGTAATCAAAACTCAAATCAATCTTAGAAAACACAGTTGCACACTAAAGTTGGTCAAACAAATCATCAATGTGAGACATAGGATAACGGTTCTTCACTGTCACCTTATTAAGATGCCTATACTCAATACACATGTGTATAGAACCATCTTTATTCTTAACAAACTATACAAGAGCTCCCCAAGGGGACACACTCGATCTAATAATACCCTAATATAGAAGATTTTGAAGCTAGGGATTCAGCTTCTTAAGTTCGATAGGAGCTACACGGTAAGGTGCCATAGAAATAGGTTAGGTGTCAAGCTTGAGATCAATAACAAACTCAATCTCACAATGAGGGGGAATACTAGGTAGGACGATAAGGAACATATCAGGAAACTCACAAACAATTAGAAAAGAGTCAAACATCGGACTCTATTTACTAATATCACAAATATAAGTAAGATAAGACTCGCAACCCCTTGAAATAAGTCTACTAGCACAAATAAAGACATAATCCCTGTTAGCTCACAGCTAACAGCTCCCTGCTATATGGCTGGGAGTATACTGGGCATGGCTAACATAACGGTATTGGCAAAACAATCTATGATTGTATGTTTGTGGGATAACCAGTCTATGCCGGAATCACTGCAAAATCCACTACACTCAAAATAATAAGATCAGCATAAGTATAAACATAAATAACTATCACAATACATGATCTGCATACTCGATTCACTAATAAAGAATCACCCACAAAAGTAGATACACATAATGGCACAGATAATAAATCAATAGACAACTCTAACCGTAGTGCAAAAAAAGATAAAATATAAGAATTAGTGAATCTCAAATCAAATAAATCAAGGACTGACTGGCGGCAAACCAAAATCATACCTGTAACAACAATATTTGACATCTATGCCTTGGATCTTGGATCAAATAAAGCAAGGGTTGACTGGCGGCACACCAAAATCATACCTATAACTGAATATGCCCTCTACTTTCCTGGGCACCTAACCAACCTCCTGTCCTACAATCCTAAGAACCTACTCAAGTATCCTAGAAACCACTCCTGAAACAATGCAAACCATCTCTAGCTATAGGAAAAACTACTATAAGAGGGGAAGTACCCTGGGCTGAAATAACAATCTCCCCATGACTAGGGCACTCATGCGTAAAATGATCAAAAGATCCAAAACCATAACACACCCTCTAAGCTGAACTAGAACTAATAGATTTGGCTGACCTAAAGTATCCATTAAAACTAGAATAACCATAGGATGAACCCTTAAAAGACTGACAACTGCCTTAACCAGGGCGATTAACAGCACTAGACTGACCTTACATTAGTAATCTAAAGAACTACCTAAACCTGTCGACTAGGCTGACTCTGGGGATGATAGGATGGATGCAGAGAGTACCCACTATAAGGACTACTACCTGTAAATCGAGAATGACTACGGCTCTTACTGAAACTCTCTTGATAACTAGCCCTTTTATCACTTCCCCTTGGGCATCATGATGCATATCCTACATCACTTAAGCATGACTCAAAATCTCAGCAAAAGACCTACCTGTAACGACTAAACTCTAGGTAGCCATAAAAATAAGAAATCTCAACCCTCTAACAAAGCAACGACTCCTCATACTCAGTATCCAGAATAAAAGTCGCAAGCTAAGACAACTCATGAAAATGAGCCTCATACTCTATAACTGTCATAGAGCCTTGCTCTAATCTAGAAAACTAATCCCTTAAATGATCTCTAAGACTATGACGCATATACTTCTCCAAGAATATCTCAGAGAATTGAGTCCAAGCTAAGGGAGAAGACCCAGCTGGTCCAAAATCCATATAACCTCTCCACCAATGATGAGAAAAAAATTCCAATAGAAATATGGTGTACTCCACACCACAAGTATCAATAATGCCCAGACCACAAAGCCCATCCTCATAATTAGTCAGAAAATCATATGTATTCTCCCCTGGAGCACCAGAAAATATAGGCAGAGCCAATCTCAAGAATCTACCCAAATGTTCTACTCCTCAGAAGACATAGAAAGCTGAGAAACTATCAATTGAGCAACTGTCGGTGTAGATGGAACCTCAACTTTGGGAGTCATAGCTATAAGTTGCACCTCCGTATTAGTACCACTTTGATCAGTAGACTGTGTAATATCATAAGGCATACCACCAACTATTTCCAAAAGCTAAATCACTATATCTCTAAGCAATGAAGAGGGAACAAACCCTGGTGGAGCCTGGGCTAATCCCTGGCCCACCGCTGGTTATGACAAAAGGATCTCTAGCTCAGGTATAGGAATAGGGTCTTAGTAAGGTGGCCTATCTTGGGGCCTAGCTGGGGATATATCATAAGAATGTCCATGACCTCTAGGTCACCCATGAACAGGAGAAGGATCCCTAGGCTTTGTCTTAGGACCCTTATTTTATATAGTGGTAGTACATGTCCTAGCCATCTGCAAAAAAGTAAATTTAAAGGAATACTTATACAAACCAACTCAGAATCTTAGCATGATATGAGTGAAAAAAGTGAAGAACTCCTAAGAATGTCCCATAGCCTCCTAAAGATAGGAAACAAACATTAATGTTCCAATCCATAGGACTCTACTAGGCATTTGCTCTTCTACCAACAATATTGGTGAAACCTTAGCTCTGTACCGATCTATCATAACCCAATTTAAGAGTTATGATGGCATCTACAAAATCCAGGTAGTAGGTAAGACAATATCATAATTCGAAGCTAATGCAATGGGTTAATTCAATAAGGATTGCTCATTATAGGCCAAATTCAGTGAACACAAGTATAGATAGACAAAATGTTCTTAATAGATAAATAGTTATCACAGGATATCAATACAATGACCTGGTAGAGCTAGAATAAGAGCATCTAAAGTCAATAATACAACCCAAAAGATAGAATCTCGTCAATACATTTGTCTCAATACAAAAGACTAAATAATAATAAGATAGATGGTAATGGGCAACTCAAAAATCCAAGAGCTCACCCTATCTTTGAAAGATCAACTTCGTATGAACAACGGTCAAGGACAAATGCTAGTACTTAGATCTACACCAAAAAAGTACAGAAGTGTAATATGGGTATGAAAATAATGGGTATTCAATAGGCATCATCAACCAACTAAGCTAAATCATGATAAAAAGATGATATAAGGAAAGATAATCATAACTAAGTCAAGTTACAGAATCAAACCTAAATAATTTCCATCATCACTATACAAAATTAGCAAATGAACCAAAATAATAGCAATGACATAATGTAAAGAGATCATACATGAGCAACCATAATAAAAAAATTATCTCCCATACGCCAATTGGTTCAAAAAGTAAAGAACTCATCATAGCATCCCATACGATTGGAGAGTACACACAAATATATAAAAATTTATGCATGCATCTGTTACACTAACCATCACTATAATTCAACCACTATCTCACAATATTATCACCAATCGGTATTATACCATCAGTTAGCAATTTACCAACAATATTCCACAATCCACTAGATGTTCATTAATTTTCTCTAATCACTATCATCATTCAACAACTAGCCACCAAACATACACCAATCACCACTTCATCAACTAGGTATCCTCTATCATTAGCCATTATAACATTAACCAACATTATTTTTAATACCATATTTTAACATCGAATATTTATATCATCAATCCAGAACTGAAATGGGAATAAATATAATCAAGACTCAAAATCAAACTGCTCATATATATAATTTAGATTTATAAATAACAATGAAATAAATCCTTAAATTCACCCACATAATGATTAAGTATAAACATGTCTCATATTGTCTTAGTAGGCCTTTTCAAGAGTCTATTAAGCATAAAGGTTCATCCAAACTAGCATGTCATATCCTAAGGTGCGCTAAGAGTCCACTCTTATTCTTGAATTCCAATTTAAGTAAATTTATACATGAACTAGGCTTAAGGTATATAATTTTACTTTTAGATGTATAACAAGCCATAACTAGTCCTAAGATAGGAATTCTACTAAAGTACTATCATTAAGTCCATTGGAACTAAAGTAACCCCATTAGAGAAAACAACTAAGTCCATTCTTGCCCTAAGCATGAGTGACAAGGTCACTTACTTCTAACTAGAGTAATTCTAAGCATTTTCATGCTAAACATGAAGTATGAATAATCTATTACGGATCATGGAAACAAGCTAAGCATTTCTCCATATGGGTCCAAATAATCTAAAAGATCCAACTAACCCCACGTCTTGTATATCATCAAACCAACACCTAAAACCCTCCTAATCTAACAAGATATCATAATTATACTATGATATAGCTCAATCTAACAAGGGATAAATCTAACCTACCTTAATTCCTAAAAATGCTCAACAATCTGCTAAAACTTCACTTTCTCTTTCGAGAAATTCTTTAAGATGCAACACTATCAAAAACACATTCTATATATCAACGAGAATATCGATACCTATATTGCCCCATTATGCTTCAGGTCTAAAAATCATGCCAAAACCCCATGTTGGTTCCACTCACAAAAATACATATTTTCAAAACCAACCCAATATGATATCAAGCGCATGGAATCAAATCCCTCAAAATGGGTGAAAACCAAGCAAACTTTGGTCTAAAATCAAGCCTTGAGTAATTTAGGCTTTAGTAAAAAATTTAAGAAATTCAAGCATAAATATGAAGGAATCTTACCTTAAATCTAAAGATATTTGCAAAAATATATGTTAATCAAGCTCTCAAGTCACCCCCAAGACTCAATTTTAAGTTATCACACTCTTTTAGTAGGCTATCAAAGATGAGTGGAAAATGACCAAAATGCGACCTAAGGGGATATTTTATACCCATGCCAGGTGTTCAGGTGTGCAATCGCACATGGTGGGATGTAATCGCACACTGTGATGCAGGAGGATATGTTGCAACCATAACACTCCCTCTTTGTGATCACACTACCTCTACATATAAGGTGCGATCATGGCCCCACACTAGATGATAGCTGAAGCTGAAACTTAGAAAATCACCAAGTTTTTGGTAAGGCCTCGGGACTCATTAAAAATCCAAAATATGCACATGAATATGTAAAAACACTAAATTTGACATTCTAGACATAATAGCAAAGTTGTATTTTAAACCGACATCATTTCAACCAAATGTAGATCCCACTTTCATATTTCAAAAATTTTAACTTTCCAACCAATAAGTCAAAATAAGATCGGGTGCATTGAGACCTAAAATAAAGGTCTATCTAGCCTAAAATCGATATTTTGAATCTGTTGAAACAGTTGGAATTTGCATGCGAGATCATTTTGTTGAATATTTTGCTCAGTGGCCATTTAGAACAAGCGAAGACTACCAAAAAGGGAATTTTCTCTAAAAATCCAGTGAACTACCCAATAACTGAATGCAAGTAATAAATAACTTAGGGCAGCTATGTAAAATCTCTAATAGTGGAAATGAGTAGAAATACTAAAAATAACCTGAAGGGTAATTACACTATCTCTGATGCTTGAGTTTTTGCTTTTGACAACATCACCTCAAACTGATTTAGGGTTTCTTTATAGATCAGTGGTTATGTTAGTTCTAACCTTATCCTCATTCTCAGATCTCACATCTCAGAGCTAAACTCACTTTCTACCGACTCAGCCCCTTTATCAAAGGGAGGAGCAATGTTTTTTGTTTGGCGCTCTACCTTGTCCTATAGCCTTGGGTCTCGATCTACTTAACGTCATGTTTAGACTCATCGGTAAGCTTTTAACTCAAGGTATCTTTTCATAATATTTTAATTTCACCCTCACGATTAGAGGAATTATGTACCTATGGAGAAATACTGTTAGCTTAGGAAAAAATATAAAATGTAAATGGATTGAAACATTGTAACTATATATATATATAAAGGTGATGGTTTTTTAGGACTAATTATTAGTCATAAAAAGATGTTAGGTACCAGGTAATGATGTAAGGTGATGGATCATCATAATTTGATAGCTCATAAACCCTCATTAAAAATATTATATAGAATACTGTACTATCTGGTTCTTGTTGACGATGTAAGGTGATGACTTATCACTAGGTGACACCTCATCAAAGCTTATCATCATCTTTAAATAGATTTTATCATTAGTTCTTTGGTTATGACAATATGAGTCGATAGCTTATCACACGGGTGACGAATCATCACTGGCGTTATCAACTTCAATAGATTGAAAATGTGTAAGATTTGGTATTTTCCTTGAAAAAAATTAACACTCAATTATCACATTAAGGTTACCTGATCAAAGGAGATATAGGGTGGGGGATACCAGACTTCTTTACTAATTCAAACATTTTCTTATGTGTTTAAGCATAATCACTTAGGGTTACCTTATGCTTCATAATAGGAAAATAAATAAGAGAATTCAACATACCGTAGTGAATAAATGTTATTTGAAAGTAAAATACATAAAATTTACTCGAGCCTAGTGTATACAAAGATATGGTGGTAAGTTATCAGTGTTGATGGAAGACTTGTAATTTATGGGTGATTTATATGGTGTGAGAAAGTTAAAATGATGGGTTTTTAGGGAGATAAAGAATGTAGGGGAGATGATGGGATGTGAATTTTAGAGTGGTAATGTAAATAATTTATGGAATTTAAAAGAGGGAGTTTTGAATTATTTAACTTTTATTTGAATGTGGAAACTTAGGTCTTCATGTTATGGTTGAAGATGGTTAGGTTGGGTTCATATGGGTAATGTGTAAGGGATAATATGTGATTGCGTAAAGTAAGTGGGAGCGTTTAACTAAATAAAAATATACTTACCAAGGCCTGACATTAGGGTGATATCTCAACAACAAGTTAATGCGTAATGACCCATCAGGTTATTTTCCATATTTCTCCTTATTTTTGCTATTAGAGATTTTCTATAGCTGCCCCAAGTCATTTATGACATATTGGAGATGACACTATGGTTATCAGGCAGTTCATTTATTTTTATAGTCATTTCCTTATTTTAAAGTCTTTGTCGATTCCAAAAAGCCACCAGATGAAAACTTTAAGTAAACGACCATGGATGAAAATTTGGATTGCGCCAGTAGCTCTAGAATGTTAATTTTAGGCTTGGTGGACCTTTGTTTTGGGTCTCGAGACACCCGAGCTCATTTTTACCTATTGGTCAGAAAGTTAAGAAAATGAAATATAGGTGTGGGACCCATATTTGATCTAAATGACCTCGTATGGAAATGTTGAGTGCACCATCATGTATGAAATATGAAATTTGGTATGGTTACATACTTTAGTTTCATATATAGGGTTTTGAACGAATCTCAATAACCCGATAGAGTCTATTTTAGACTTGGATAATCTGGTGCACTAAGTTTTTGGTGCACTGCAATAGAGGCCATTTGGATTATAGTCATGACTCACTTAAGAAAAAGAGATACCAAGATTGTGAGAGAGTGTCATGATCATTACTCAGGTGGTAAAAGTGAGATGCCGCAATTGCTAACCTCGAGGTCACAGTAGCGACTCTTGAGTATCTAGACTAGGTATAAAAGGACCCTTTTACACGATTTTAGCCATTTTTATCACTTTTTTTAGAGATAAAAACCCTAAATAGTATGAGGACTTAAAATTGAAGCTTGTTGGTGATTGAGAAGCTAGATTAAAATTTATTTTTGTGATTATCTTCTGATTTAAGGTAATAATTCACCCATTTCTTGGTGAAATTTCTTGGTTTATTTCTCAAAATCCCAAAACCTTTAGGGCTTGAATTTATCCCCAATGTAGCTTGGTATTCACCCATTTTGAGGGTAATGACTCCTTGAGGTTGTAAGAATATTGGGTTGGTTTTAGAAATGCGATTTCCATAAGTAGGACCCACATGAGATTTTTGTGTGATTTTTAGACCTAAAGCACAGCGGTGCAATATGGGTATATTATTATCCTATTAATGAGTAGAGTATGTTTTTGATGGCTTGGCATCTTGAGGAGGCTTCTCGAAAGGAAAAAGTGGTGGTTTAGCAGTTCGTTGAGTTTTTTTCGACGTTGAGGTGGACCTAGTTTATCCCTTGTTAGATTGAGCTATCTTAGAGTATTATTATGATATTGTATTAAAGTTGGGATGGGTTTAGGTATTGGATTGATGAAATGCAAAACTTGGGTTAGCTGGACCGTTTAAGCTAATTTGAAATTGTAGAGTTGAAACACTTGACTTATTTTTTATGCCTTAGGTGAATTGGACTTCATTACTCATGTTTAGCATGATAATGCCTTAGATTTCTCGAAGTTAAGTAAAATTCTCTTGGTACTCATGCTTAGGATAAGTTGGCCTTAGGTTCTTATACTAATGAAGGCTACCTTAGTTTCTATTTGACCTAGTTTTTGTGTTTGGAAAGAACCTCTACCTTAGGGCTAATTATATCTTGATATACATCTACGAGTGGATGTAGATACCTTAGTCTAGTCTGGTATAGATATTACTTGATAAATGATTTTGGGGATTTAGAAGTGGTCTCTTCGACCTTCCTTAGGCCATGACTTATGACAGTTATTAAAGACCCTAGATATGCTTGTGTACATCTAGGAAGATGATTATTTAGGGGATATTTAGATGCCTTGGTATTTGTTGGTTATGATGGATGATGTCGAAAGTAAGGCTTAATGATTAGGCTATTAATGTATTATTGGTTAAGCCTATGATGAGCTACTAAATTATGCTAGTGATTTGACTATTTTTTGGGCTAAATAATATATTATTGAATAAGCCCTTGATTATCATATTGTCAAAGCCATAAAAAATGCTATTGATTGATCCAACGGATGAGCTATTAATTACTCTAAAAATCTTGTTCATCGATAAATTAGTATTTATGCTTTTGTTCATTCCAGAGGACATGCATATTGACTATATTAGTGACTAAGCTATTGATTATGCTATTAATAATCCACAGTCTATGCCATGGATTAGATATTGATCCTTAATTAGGCTCCTGATAAGTTATTGTCGATGTTTTGATAAAGCACATTGATATGTTATGGATTATGTTAAAGAGCATACTTATTAATTATATTAGCAATTATGCCATTTATTATGCCAAAGATTGTGCTTATTTACTATATTAGCAATCATGCTATTGGTTATACTAGAATTCACTATTTTAATTATGATTATTGATCATGTTAATATATTATGTTCATGGTTATGTTGCAAAATACTCTCATAATTATACTTTTAGCCATATTAATGATGATTATGGTGATATATACACGTCAAGTCCATAGGATGATAATGATGACATATACCCGATAAGGCCGAAGGATGATTATGATGATATATACCCGGCAAGGTCGTAGGATGATTACAAAAATATATATACCCGATTCAATTCTGGAAGATAATAATGGTATGATTATACTTGGTTTAGCTTGTCATATGTTGATGCCTCGTGTTATATTGTTATTACAGTTAAATTTCTTATTATGTATAGCAGTATTGGAGAAGATTTAGGTTCATTTTTGTACCTTCACCTAGTTATGTAAGATATCTAATAAAACTATCGCTGGAATTAAGATCTTATTCAGAGAGAAAGATCTCAAATATCTGGAGTTTCTTTTTGTATATCATATGGATTATCTGATCCATAAGGACCAGGTTCATGCATGTTGAAGATAGTTGTTATAAAATTAATAGAACCTAAAATGGATGAAACAGCAGATAGATGAAGACTAGAAATTGCTAAATCAATTGCTCCTCCAGTGATTAATGATTTAGCTCAGTCGACCAATGATACCTACTGAGTCCCCATTGTTTTGGTACTCATACTACACTTCTGTACCTTTTTTGGTTCAGATCCGATTACTAGCTGTCATTATTGATCATTGATCATATTGTATTGACATTTTTAGAGATAGGTTGAGCTCTTGGAGTTTGGGTCACCTATTTTCTTCTATCTTTAAATAGTTAATCTTTTGTTATTGAGACAGGTGTTGTTGACTATTCTAAGTCTTTGAGTTGTATTATTATTTGATTCTCTTGTACTGGCTCTACCAGGCCGTTGGATGGTATCTTATATTGATTGTTTTAACTATTTAGAGCTTATTTCCTATTTATAAGTGTGTTGTTCATTTTCACCTATGATTGGGCATTTTCCATCAAGTTAACCCATTGTGTCTAGCTCTAGGTTATGGATTGGCTTACCTACTAGTAGGATAATTAGGTGCCATCATGACTCGCAAATCGAGTCGTGACATGATGGCTCATCAATGAGCTTGCCAGCCTTAACAATTTAAATCTTAATGTTACACCAAGTGACAACATGGTATGATGACTCATCACCCAACTGATATATCATCAGTAATCTCATTAGCCTTATCAACATAGGATTATTCCAACTTATAAAGTGATTACCTAAGTTGACAGCTCGTTATAGGGTTGATGACTCATCAGCTCTCGTCATCACCCTTATTTAGAATGAATATTCTAGATCTTTACAACTTGAGATGATGAATCATCACTATTGTGATCTCTCGACACTCCCATCATTACTTCAAATGATTTAGTCCATTTCTTTTGTTTTTTGTTGCTTGTACACTTCAACAAAAACATTAACCATGCTTAAGAATAAAACATACTCTAATAGTGCTTTGCAACAACAAGATATGGGTTGTCTCACATTAACGCCTGATTTAACATTGTGGCATGACTCAAGTATCTTGATTACTCAGACTTCATCAAGATACACAAGTGATAATACCTTTACCGCAATGTATTATTTAAACCATTGCCCATTCACCGTAAAGAGCTTCCCATCTTTGTTTTCCAACTCCACTACTCCAAATGGAAACACTTGAGTAACTTTGAATGGCTTGGAACATTTTAATTTCAGCTGGATTGAAAAAAACTTAAGCCTTAAGTTGTACAACAGTACCAAGTCACCCACCTTAAACTCTCTCTTTTCAATTCTCCTATTGTGTCACAATTACATTTTCTCCTTACAGAAGCTAGATATCTCATTAACTCAAATTGAAATTCATCCATCTCATTCAATTGTTCTAACCTCAAATCTTCAACCTCGTTCCAACTCAAATTAAGCTTTTTTGAGAGCCCATAAGGCCTTGTGCTTAATCTCTATTAGCAAATGTCAAGCTTTAGTAAAAACAAGTTGGTAAGGAGACATACCTATCAGTGTTTTGAAAGATATGAAATAATCCATAATGCATTATTGAGGTTTTGTGACCAATTGCTATAATTAGCATTCACAAAATTTTATAATATCATCTTGATTTATCGATTTGATACCTCTACTTTCGCACTGGTTTATGGATGATAGGGTGTAGCCACCTTGTATTGTTTCACTCCGTACTTGGCTAGAGTAGCATGAAACACCTTATTACAAAAGTGTAGAATCTTTTCACTTTTGATCATGTGAGGAGTACCAAACCAAGAGAAAATATTATTTTTTAAGAACACAGCCATACTTTTACCTTCGTTGTCAGCAAAAGCTCAGCTTCCACCCATTTGGATGCATAATCCACTGCCACCAAGATATACTTGTGTCCATAATAACTCACAAATAGTCCTAAAAAATTAGTGACCTAAACATCAAAAACTCTACTGCCAATATTTTTGACATAGGTATCTTCAGATTTTGAGAGATCAAACCTTCTAGTTGGTATTAATCATATGCTTTGGTGAAGTTAGGGGCATCTTTTTGGAAGGTAGACCAATAATACCTATATTTCAATACCTTTTTAGTCGTATTATATCTTGTGTGATATCCCCCACACAAGGGATGAGTGACAAGCTTGCAGAATACTCAATATTTCTATCTCTGACACACACCTTCTGATAATATTATCAGCACATAGTTGAAATACATAAGGCTCTTTTGAGAAGTAATTTCCCACGTCATTAAGAAATATCCTTTTTTAGTGGACATTCAAGTTTTTTGATATCATATTTCTAACCAAGTAGTTAGCAAAATCAATGTACCAGGGTATAAGATCAAAGGATGTTGTGAGGACCTATTTATTTGGAAATGAGTCATCAGTGTCCAACTTATCCAACTTTTTTCCTACATTCTCAAGACTAGACAGATGGTCTACTACCTGATTCTTCCACTTTATGCGGTCTTTGAATTCAAAGTCAAACTCTTACAATAGAATTACCCATCTAATCAACCAAGGTTTGGTATCCTTCTTTTCTATGAGCTATCTAAATCCAACATGATTAGTGTGTATAATATCTCAAGTGCCAAGAAAGCATGATTGAAACTTGTAAAATGTGTAAACCACTCCAAGCAACTCTTTTTCGATAGTTGTTTGGTTCTTTTTATCCTCATATAACACTTTTATTCTTAATAAATAGAGTGAAAATCTACTCTTATTTATATACAAAAACAACCTCAAGTTCAACCCCACTCGTATGACACATCACCTCAAATGGTTGAGACCAATTCAAATCAACAATAATGGAGGCAGCTACCTAATTCAGATCAACAATAAATGGATACAACTATCAAATTGATTTAAGGCACTTGAATTCTGTCAAATATACACCATCAAAAACAAATTTAGCTTTCTCCACCAACAATTTACACAATGGAATAGCAATTTTGGGTAATTCCTTAATGAACCTCTGGTAGGAACCTACATGCCTGAGGAAACTCCTAACTCTCTTCACCAAGATTAGTGAAGGTAGTTTTTTGACCACCTTTATTTTGGCTCGGTCCACTTCAATTACCTTTGTTGAAATATTCTACCCTACAAAAATGCACTCCTTAACCATGCGGTGGCATTTTTCCCAATATAGCGCGAGATTAAACTCTTCACATCTTGGCAAGGCATTATTGAGATTTGATAAGAAGTCTTCAAAAGCATCACCTACCATAGAGAAGTCATCCATAAACACTTTCAAAGTGTCTTTTACTATATCAAAAAAAATCAGCATCATACAATTTTGGAAAGTTGTAGGAGCATTACATAACCCAAAGGGCCTACGCTTGAAGGAAAATGTCCCATAGGGTCATGTAAATATAGTCTTATCCTGATCTTTGGGTGCAACAGATATTTGGTTATAACCTGAATAACTATCCTATAAGCAATATCAACTTCTCCTTGCTAATTTATCAAGAATTTAATCCATGAATGGCATTGAGAAGTGATTCCTAAAAGTCCATGAAAACCCTCCAATCAGTGAAGGGTCTAAGTAGGATTAGCTCATTTTTTCTTATTGGCCACCACCAGTATTCCTCTTTTTTTTGGGAGACACTATACCTAACTTACCCACTTGCTATTTGATATAGGGTAAAAACACTTATATCTAGCCACTTAATTATTTCTTTCTTAACAACCTCTTGCATTAGTGGTTAAGTATTCATTGATGTTTAATGGTATGAGTACACTCTTCTTCTAATTAAATCTTATGCATAGAAATGCCAAGTGGAATTCTAATAATATCTACAATCATCCAACCAATTTCCCTTTTGTACTTCTGCCAAACTAAAAAAGGGGCTTCCACTTGCATTCAATCAAGATAACAGCTATGATCACAGGCAATGTGTAATTCTCACCCAGAAATACATATCTAAGATGACCAGGCAATTCTTTAGTCTCTAATATGGGCAGTTCTTCTATTGATGGTTTTCCTGGGATTTGGCTTATTTTGTAGATCCAGGTCCAACTTATTTGGGGCATAAGAATATGATCCCATTCCAACCAAATCACTAAGAATCTTCTCATCATCTTTGATGTCATAATCATTGAAATTCATCATCACAACGAAAGTTTCCATAGCAAATCACTCTTCATCGACACCTCAATATCTACTTTATCAATAATATCAATGACCACGAAGACATTGATATCTCTCTATTACTTCATTGACTGACATATGTTGAACTTTACCTTTTTTGTTATTCCACTTGAACTTTAGCTCATTGTATTCCATATCGACTAACACTTTTTCAGAGGCTAACAATAGTATACCCAAGATGATGAGTACTTAAAAATCCTCTTTGTAGTCAAGAATCACTAAATCTACCAAACATATAAAGTTCTGAATGTTTACCAATACAACATATAGTATCCCCATTAAATTTTTAATCGAATGGTTAGCCATCAATAACCACAGTCATGAGTTTAGGGGGTCCTAGATTAACTTCCATTAGATTGATAAAGGTGTCAAATTCATTCTATCACCAAGATCACATATGGCCTTCATAAAATTAAATATACCAATTGTGTACAAAATAGTAAAAGACCTTGGATCTTTCTTCTTTTGCTTCAATGATTGTAAAGCAATCACGCTGTAGTGATGAATATTTTCTTTTGGCTCAAAGGTCATTGTCTTTTTTCTCGTGACTATATCCTTCATGGCCTAAGTAGATACCAGCATTTGGTTAAGGGCTTTCACTAATAGGATGTTCACCGACAACTACTTTAAAATAAAGAAGACCTTATGAAATTTACCATCCTTTATTTTCTTGTTTATTCTATGTGTGAATAAAGGAGGAGGCCTAGGGATTTTAAGTTAGAGGTTTCTCAACTTCCCTTCCCTTATTTTTAGTCACAACAACATCATCCTTCACATTGGTAGACTTTTTAGAGTCTACCTTTCATCATCAATATCTTTCGACTTTTCAAACTCTGCCAAAATATGATCATTAAGAATATCATCAACCACTATTTCATAATCAGCAATTACATCTTCCACCTGTGTTTGTACCATCTGATGTATTTTAGGTAATATTTTACCAGTCCTTATGCTGATAGCCATACAACTCCCATCATTTTGAGGATTATGAACAGTATCACTAGGTAGAGTGCCACTCTTCTATTGATTGGAAGTTATGGACAACTAACCCATTTGGTACTATAATTATCTGATGAAAGTGGAGTGAGAGTGTTCGAGATGACTCATAAAGAAAAGTAATTCCTTATATCTTTGACCCCTGCCCAAATAGACTCCACCTCTTTTAACATATTTGTCATTATCTCTTATATTTTGGACTTCCCTAAAGAGTTATTGGTTCTTTTATGATTTTTTTGAAGTACATATAAGCCATTTCTATTATTTTTTTGAAGTCAGATCTTAGCTCATGACAATGGGTATTTCATCTTCAAATTTTCTCAAAGAATGACTATGAGAAGGAAATGATGGGAGGTCATTACACTTATCACATAAATTATTCACTATTCAAGCCTAACAAGTAAATTTTAATTCAATCCTGACTATATCACAGCCATTCTCATTTAGGTCAAACTTTCTAGTATACCTGTGGTTTACTGGTTAAGTATTGCTTTGAAAAAAATCACGAGTGCAATAGAAAATCCATTATACACTGATAGAATTACTAAAACTATGGAAAGAATTTTTTATGCCCAAGTTTTAGTAGAGGTGTTGCTCAGCTATTAGTGGAGTCAGTAGAGAGAGCCTCCCTTGATGGAAATTGCATGTAATAAGTTAATTATTAATTGAGACCTAAGTATTGTCATAACTGTATGTATTTTGGGAAAGAATAGGAGGGTTGTAAAATTAAGCAGAAGGGGCAACTGCTAGCTAAGGATTTTCAAGAGACCCCTTGACAAAGAAGGAGAAATAGAGGTTGAAAGAGAAATAGTAGAATTCCACGTCAAGGATGGGTTGCCTTGCCTGAGGAAGAAGATACAAATTCAACTTCAATAATTACTCCACCACTTGAGATATATACACAAGTAAGAGTCTCAAATATGTAGGGTAACTCGCCTAGTGTGCAACAGTCCATTCACATAAACCAAAATACGATTTTATCGACAAATAAGTATCACTATTTAAGTGAGTTATTAATAGAAGGGACATCTATCCTAAGCAGTGATCTAGGGGGAACACATATCCCTCCATGATCCATATGGAACATTAGGGGCTTAAATCATCCCAAAAAGCAAAAAGAGGTCCGGCTCTTTTTGCAAAAGTACAAAGTAGAAGTATTTGGTTGTCTTGAGAACATAAAGCAGTTTCCATAATGAATAAGATGTTGCAAAGCTGGAATACAAAGAGCAACTTTCCTATGGCTCCCAATGGCAGGATTTGGCTCATATGGAAACCTTAAGTTCAGGTGCAGATTTTACATATCACTGAGCAGTTTATTCACTGTAAGATGACACTACCTCCTCCTTACTATCGTCTATGCAGAGAATAAGGCTAAAAGAAGATCATTATGGAATGACCTAATTCAGTTGGGTAGAAAAAACTTTGGCTGCTATATGGTAATTTTAATGCTATTCTTAGCTTTGTGGACATGCTTGGACCTGGTGTGACCCTAGCTGAAACATAAAAATTCCATGAATAGGTAGATGAACTCACACTTACTATTTTTGAGGAAAAGTAATGGTATTTCAGTTTTGTAATAAATAGGACCAATGATTCATAGTTTATTCTAAGATAGATTGGTCTGTTGGAAACTCTTACTGGTTAAATCTTAAGGTAATAGAAAGGGAAAGTTTCTTAATCCCAAAATCTATGATCACTCTCCAATTGTTTTGGAACATAGACTTACTGCAACCGAGAAGCCAAAGCCCTTTAAAAATTATACTCAACTATTCTAAACTATCCTGATTTTTAAGGTATAGTGCAGCAGGTAGATCAGGGGTTCGCATATGGTCAAACATTAGACCAGATTAAAAACTTTAAAGCTATAATTAAAGGGGTTGAACACCTACTTAGCATCCTATGCTCAACTGCTTCGACAGGATAGACTACACTTAGAGGTAGTGCAGTCTCAGATGAACTACAGGACACAGGATTAGGTCTTGATTGAAGAAGAAAGAAAGGTTCTATAAGAGATTACTAAATGGTGTCTGGCTAAGGAAAAAGTATTGAGGAAAAAATAAAGGGCCACATGGATCACTAGTGGATATGCAAATACCAAATATTTTTATGCCCAATTGAAGATAAGATCTTACAAATATAGTATAAATTCTATCTATACAATGGATGACACTTTTCTTACTAAAGCAGAGAAGATAGAGATGGAATTCATTGCAGGCTTTAAGAGTCTTATGGACATCACAATAGGTGTTTTTCCATGTCCAGATACATAAGTTGTCAAGAATGGTTACTGCCTCACTCATGACCAAAAAGGCCTACTAATTCAAGTAGTGACTGAGCAGAAGATATTAGATGTTGTCAAAGGTCTACCCTTAGATAAGGCCTTCAGAATTGATGGGTTTTGCATTGAATATTTTAACCAACAATCGTTAAGAGTGTAGATCTCTATATATAATGCAATGACGGAATTCTTCTGGGCAGGTAAAATGTTCACGTCCTTTAGTAGTATAGGTATTTCCCTTATCCCAAAAGTATCAAATCCAACTATTGCTTTGGACTATGAACCCACCGCATGTTGCACCACAGTCTATAAGATTATTACTAAGATCTTGATTAATAGGATTAAGTGTGTAGTAGGATTAATAGTAAGTCCTTCCCAGATAATATTTATTGAGGGAAGAAGTATTGTAGATAATGTACACATTAGTCATGAAATTTTGAAATAGTATACAAGGAAAGGCATGTCTCTAAGGTGTGTTATGAAAGTTGATCTCCACAAAGACTATGGTTTTATAGAATGGGATTGCTTAAGGTTTACTCTAGCAGATTTTGGCCTCCTTCTTACATTCATAAATTGGGTGATGGAATATATTACTTTTGTGTCCTATTCCTTAATGGTAAATGGTAGCCTGACTGAACCTTTTCAAGGAAAGAAAGGCATTAGATAGGGTTATCCTATGTCACTCAAATCTTTTTGTCTTAGCCATGAAGTATTTGAATAGCGAGCTAGCAGTAATAGCAAGAACCCTGCTTTTCAATTTCATCCAACATGCAAAAATCTGAAATTATTTGTTTTGAAGATGACCTTTTAATGTTTTATAAGGCAGGGCACCAGTCAGTGCTACTTATTAAACAAGATTTTGAGAAATTTTCTAAGGCTTCTAGTCTGATAGAAAGTTTTGAGAGAAAATCTATTTATTTCTTAGGTGTTCAACCTTTGGTCAAGTTGGATATACTCAAGTTGCTGGACTATAGTGAAGGTTCTCTACCTTTTAAATATTTAGGAGTTTCCTATCATCAAAGAAACTTACTCCCACTCAATGTATGCATGTGGTGGACAATATTATAGAAAGAATAAAGTGTTGGACATCTAAACTACAAACTTATACTGGAAGGCTACAACTTATAAAGTCTGTAGTTTTTGAGATGCAAATTTACTGGGCTCAAATATTAATCCTTCCTACAAAGATTATGAAACTGATAAAGCAAATATGCAGGACCTACTTATGGACTAAATTTGTGGCAAACTCAAAGAGATATATGGTCTCTTGGGAAAAATATGTCAACCTAGAGGAATATGAGGGTTGAAAGTAATGTACTTGAGTTCATACAACAAAGATACCACACTAAAATAACTTTTGGATCTTGCATCAAAAAAAGATTATTTGTGGGTAAAATGATTCCTATAAATCATGAGGCAGTTGAATCTTATTTAATCCCTAGTAATGCTACTTGGATAATTATAATGATTATAGAGTCAAGAAGGTTTATCATGGCTACTCAGTCCATGCAAGGTGATTTATGCAATAAGTTACACACAATGGTACAAGGGATAAAGTTTAGTATTAATAAAATATAAACCACCCTAATCCCTCTCTTCCCAAAGTATAGTGGAGCTGTCTCACTACCTACCCAGCTATTCATCCTCAATAAAAATTTTGTTTATGGCTAGAATTTCATAAAAGGTTACCTACAGTTTCTAGATTGTACAAGTTTTGTATTATAGTTCTTGGTGTTTATTATTTATGTGGTGAACATATGGAAACATTGGAACATCTATTTTTTATTGTTAGGATACACGGTGGTGAAAGCAGCACAGTGGGAAGATGACAAAATGAGATTTCTAGGGCAATGTATTGGGCTAAGAATAAATCTGGTAAGGGAGGCATTTTTAGCAGTGTTTTTTCAATGATGGTGACTGTAATCTGGATAGAAATGGTTAAGAATAAATCTGGTAAGGGCGGCATTTTTAGCAGTGTTTTTTTAATGATGGTGACTGTAATCTGGATAGAAAGAAATTTAATATGATTTGAAGGCTGTAAATTCCAACAAGAGTGACTAATCGGGGAGATAGCCATTCACATCCACATCATAAGTGCAAGATTAAAGAGGTGGCAACCATGCCTATAGCTATTAAATCACATGCCTTAAGTTGGTAGCTGTAGTAGTAATTTTTCTAGTTTTCAATTATATAGTTTTAGCTTTGATATTTACTTGCTATTTTATTTGACATAGATAGTAGGAAAGGTGAGAAATAGGAGTCAGGCCTATTTTTCTTTGTAATGACTTTCACTTTGGTATTAATAAAATCAATAATTACCAAAAAAAAATGTCCTCTTTCTCTGTGTTAAAGCTAAGTGTCGATTATTTTTTAAGTTATGAGGGCTTAAGGTAATATTGAGCTTATATATATAACCATGAAATAGTTCAAATGACATAGTTTTGATGCTAAAAGAGTGGTAAATACTGATGTGAACTTTTAAATTTCTAACTGAAAAGTTGATGGAAGGGATGTATGAGACCTCTCATGATTAAGGACCCATTTACAATCATAGGTCGTGTTGATGGATAGGATATGGTTTTGGGCTCTCTGAACTCCACCGTACGAGCCTTGGTACAACCATGGGACCCACCTATGATCGTACCTTCATTCATAGGTAATAGGTTCCAAACAAATCAACTTTAAAAGTCAAGATCGTACCTAAGATTATGCTTCTAACGATGGTCGTAGCTCCTTATCATGTTCGGAAAGCATAGTTTTCAACTTTCAGATGTTTGGGGCTGTTTTAATCAGAAGGTAGCATTTTACAATCATAAAATCTCCACATAATTGTACCTACGCTCATAGGTTCTCACTACTGGACAGTGCTTCACTAAAATAGCCATAACCTTTGACTCCAATTTAGGATTAAGACGAAACTGGATGTGTTGGAAATATATTTCAAATATCTATCATTTTGGTTGGTATTAATATCAAAAATAATTCAGAATCTAGGATTTATAATCATTTAAAGTTGACTATAGGGAGATTCTTCTCAAGGAATCAATCGGTAAGGAAGGTTTTGACTTGGCCATGAGCTAGGAGTTACTTGTGGCCTTAATACATGTCTAAATCACTTTCCATACAACCAAAGAATGATTTTCTATTTTACATGTACTTGAACCATGGTTCTAATTATAGCCTGGATTTTAGGTGTTATAATTACTCTAAGGTTTTAAGTCATATTCTTGTTCTCAAATTCACAACCATTGATTTTTAGGGTTTTAATTCAAAATGAGATTTTAGAGGTTTTTATCTTATTCTTGAAATCTCATAATTATGTCTTCTTCCATGAATTATTCTTGTGTTATTATGATTATGAGTAGCTAAACATCATGCGGAAGTCCTGATAGATTAACGAAGTTTTTATAGTACAAAGTGATTCTCAAAGGGTGTTTAAGTGTGTAATATTATCTTTTTGGTTTGATTCTTTTTAATAGTTGCAAGCTTTAGAACTTTCCATACTCATTACTCATGATAAAAGTAGGAGTAATAGATGGGAAAAGGAATAAACAACAGAGTGTTTGAGCTATCAACCTTCAATGACTAGCATGAGCTGATAATTTGAGGAGGCTATTACTGGGATCTAAGATATGGGATAGTAGTGCAAAATTCAGGAAAAGAGAATAATTACTTGAGGATAGTTTCTTAAACACGTGTAAACCCATTTAGGTGGACCTAACCTATCTATTTTGCATGTCAAGCACCACGAGAGATCACTAAGTGCAAGGAACCTATGGAGTTATGAAGTTATTTGGGGAACATAGTCCTAGTACTGCTCTCCTATTGATTACAAGTCTAAGAAAATCAACAACCATTACAATTATAATCTTATTAACAACCCCCCTCCCACCCCTTCCTTTTACTAAAGGTTGTTATTGTTCACTTAGATGGACATCTTGATTGATATTTTAACCTATTCCCCATGGAATTAACCCAAACCTATTTGGACTCTGTATTTGATTAATGACCAACTTATACTTTGATCAGAGGTATAGTTTAGGTGTCATCAAATTTTGGCTCCATTTCTAGGGAATACATTTATAGAGTGGATTGATTATGTTTTTCAAACTATTGGTTTTTTTATTCCTGATCTTACTTTTCTATTAATTAAAGGGCACACATTATTGCGTTCCCGACACTTAGAGTCAAGGAAATCCCCTAATTCCACTTGATAAAGAAATTTAAAAACCTCTAAGAGTTAATAGAAGGATTGTGAATGAGGGAATTCATAATCAAGAAATTCATAATATGGGAGTTGATGATATGGGAATCCTAAATCAGTTGATAAACCCTCATAGGCTTCAGAGGATTATAGAGGAAACCACCAGTTGATTGATGGGAGAAGAAAATACAAGACAAGAAACTGGAAGGCAGCAAGTATAGGAAGAAGCAACCAAAAAAGCTGAAATAGACCGTTTAGCCGCTCTTCAGGAATTAAAAAGATAGTGAAGGAATAAAGGGAATAAACCTCTATAGCAGTATCTTTGTTATTGTAATGATACACAAGATGAGCCATACTTTTTTGAGTCGGTCAAATGAGGTGCTATTATTCCATTGGCATTGCCTCCAAGAACTATGTTTGACATCACTAGTGCTATGATACAGTTGCTGAACATAAAGAGGGTATGCACAGGCCTTGCTACTGCTAATGCAAACCTTTCTATGATGAACTTTGTAAGGACTTTCAGTTTCTATAATCTATTGGGAGTGAGTGAAGAGGCAATTAAACTGTAGTTATTTCCTTTCTCTCTGACGCAGGGAATTCATCATGGTCGACAAAGTTATCACATGGATTGATGACTACTTAGAATGAGTTTTTGACTTACTTCTTAGAGAGATATTTCCCACCTTCCAGAATATTGCAGTGGAAAAATAAGATTTCTAACTATGGGTAATGACATTCAAAGTTGTTAAATGCGACCTGGTTAGGAATAGGAAAAAACTACAGAATGTCCCAAATCATAGAATACCAAGCCATACTTTGCTTGAGATCTTCTACAGAGGTTTGAACGTGAACAATAAGGTTGCTTAAGATGAGATTACTATGGGAGCAAGCTTTTGAGATTCTAGATTGCACAAAAACCAACTGGGGCTGGCATACTTATTATATAGATGTTCCTACCAATATGCACATAATTGAAGCATCTACAGATTAGAGAGTGCTTGATGGTTCAATTGCTTAAGAGGTGGCTCAACTGATGGTAGAGCTTAGTATTTTTACTAAGTAATTTGCTGCAGCAAGCACAAAAAAGATGAATATATTTGGTTCATAAGGGAATACACCTAAGAATCATGATTTAGACATTGAGGAAGAGGCCAAGTATCTACACTATTAGGTGGCGGGTTTTTGAGCCAAGGGACAACGGTGTAATAAAGAGAGTTAGAACTTTAGGAAAGGGAATCAAGGTCAGAACTACTATAAGAACAACGATTGCAACAAGTCTAGGCATGGAGATAAAAGTATAGGGAAACATGGTAATTAGAGAATAAAAATAACTACAAGGATAGATATGGCCTATATGTTCCATTAGGAAACTGAGATGCTGACAAGCAATTTAAGGTTGAGGGAATGCTTGCTAAGGTATTGAAAGGGGTAGAGAAAATAATGAGTCCCTCAAGGAACTGAAAGCAAATATTTTAAGCATGAGTCAGAAGGTCGAGTCACATGTTACTACCATCAAGCAGCTTGAGCAATAGTTTGGTCAGATGTCCACCATATGAATCAGTGTCACCAGGGTAAACATATAATTAAAAACATCCAAAATCAAAAGAATAATGGCCATTTCTTGTCCCTTACTACTAGGAGTAGTAAGATAGCCAGTAATCCACCTATGACTATGATTGTTGAGAATGAGATTGAGTCAGTGATTGTTGACGATAAGAAAGTGGCCAATCTAAAATTTAGCTGTTGATAAGAGTGCAGTTTAAAATCATATAGTTTATTAAAAATAATTCAATGTAAAAATAGGAAGAAAAAGTAGGTCCCACAAGTATTGATTCCCATTCCATAACCTTCTTCTCTTTTTCCTCAAAGTTTAAAGAAAAAGGTTGAAGAAGAAAAGTATTAGAAGTTTATCTCCATGTTGAAAGAGTTTTCATTGAATATCCCTCTAGTTTGAGAATCTTGAGCAGATGTCCAGTTAGACAAATTTTATGAAGGATTTAGTGATAAAGAAGAGAACTGTAAGTTTTGACCTTGCTGATAATATGCATCATTGTAGTGACATAGCTTCTTACTCTTTGGTAGAGAAGAAGGGGAGTCCTAGAGCATTTATAATCCAATGCACTATTGGGTGCTTAAACTTTGTAAAACCTTTGTGTGGCTGAGGTGCTAGTATTAATATGATGCCAATAGCAGTATATAGCTTGGGTTGGGGTCGCCCAAACCAACATCGATGAGACTTCTCATGGTGAATCATACTTTGTTAAATCCCATAGGGATCTTATGTGATGTATTGGTGAAGGTTTCATTCTTTGTCTTTCTTGCTAAGTTTTTTGAACTTGACTAAGGTAGATTTTGAGGTTCTTATTATTTTGGGGAGACCATTTCTTTTGAGTAGACGTGAGTTGGTTGATATAGAGTGCAATGACCCTCCAGGTCATTTTATTCATTTATGTACATTTATAGATTTTTTATCCTTTCTACAGCTACTATAGGTCATTATGACTTGCTAGAACGATTGATTCAGTTATTAGATAGTTCGTTTAGGTTTTAGGCTTATTTCTCTATTTTGGAGCTTTTGCTATTAAGAAATTTGTCACGGACCAAAACACTTAGTAAAATACCTCGAATGAGAATTTTTAAAGTGGTATCTACTCCAAGACATTGATTTTAGGCTAGGGGAACCTTTGGTTCAGGTCTTAAGGCTTTTGGGCTCATTTTAGGCTATTAAGTGGATTCTTTCAAGATAGAACTATACACATTTAGTCACAACAATCTTGGATAAAGGTTTAGATGGTTCCATTTAATCTAAAGAGGCAAATTTGGTATGGTAGTATAGTTTGTTTGCATGCATGAGGTTTCAAATGAATCCTGAGCACCCGATAAAAGCACATTTTGGACTTACCAAGATCTGGTGCATGGCACCATATGGTGAAACTTCTTAAGAGGACCTTTTGTTGCTTAAGTAGTAGTCGTTTTAGTGATCCTTAGCTGCTTTAGTGGCCTTGGACATTTGGCTAAGGTCCATTTTAGAAGCTAAGGACTGGTTAAGAGGACATCTTTTTAGTATCCAGGAGACCATTTTAGTAATGCTCGCGATCCATGGCCTGACTGCTTTAGCAGACTTATGCACTTAAGAAGACAAATAGTCGCTTTAGCAGCACCTAGGGATTTTTAAATACTCTTTCTTCATCGATTTCCCAAAATTTTCTCCACTATTTTCCACCATTTTAGGAGCTTGGAAAGAAGGGAAGAGTGGAAAATGGTTAGAGAGCCTAACACACGTTGGTTGTTTCCTATTAATTTACCCATCAATTTCTATCCCATTTCATTATAAATTTTTAAAAATTAGGTCTTTAAATCCCTAGACCTTAGGGATTACTTGGGCCCTGATTTATGCATCATTTATGCTTAACTTTTGAGTACACATTTCTTGCCCTTTGAGGGACCTCATGATGGATTCAATTTAGATTTTATTTTTGGGCCCCACGAGTCCGTTCTTGACTCAAATTCTGATACAACACTTTATATAGCAATATGGGTCTTGATTTACTCCTAATGACATGTAAATGACTATTTTGATAGCATGGTGACATTCCATCAGGATCGTGGAGCAAAGGTAGGTGAGTTATGGATGACTCAAGACTTGTAGTTCGGTATTGAGGTTGGCTTCAATTTATTTTTCTTCACGAGATAGTGTATGGTATATATTGCATGCTAGGTAAGGATGATATGATTATGGGTAGAATACCATGACTTAGGATAATTTAGGAGTTCAGAGAAAAAAGATAAATCGACCTCTTAAGATGAAATACTTTTTATGGCCATAGAATCCTACCACCCTAGAATATAAGCATGTGAACCATGGTTGATACTAAGTATCCCTTAGTATAAGTTTTCCTCTTTGACTTGGAGGATTAGATCATAGTTTTCTCAGATTATAGTATTATCATTATGCTAGTTATATACTGTTGTGCATAAGGCTGTGATTACCATGCCAGTTGGACTCCAGGTGAGTATTCTACCCTTAAAATAGGGTATGATTCTAGTTGTAGGCGCTTAGTGATGTGTGAGCAATTGCTAACACATTTAAGGACTTTAACCTAGAATAATTGTAAGGTCTTAAGCAACTTTTGTCATTTTTTATGTGTTTATGTTGATTTTATAGTTTAAGCTGATGGAGTAGAGAACCAAAAAGAACGGAGGCAAAGAAATTAAAATCTGGAGAAAGCTGAAGAGAAGTATAGCTGACCCATGACGATATCTGTGATAAGTCGTTAGACCCATAATAGGCTATCATAGTTGTAGTCAAATATAACCAGAGAGTTGGCATAAATTGAATACTGTGACGATATCTAGTGATAAGACATCAAAAGTGTGATAAGTCGTTAGGGATATCATCAGCCTTAACCAGAGTATGAGATTTGCTGTAACATTGTGACGGCATGTCATGATAAGGCGTCAAAGTTGTGATAAGGCATCAGGATCACCGTCAACCTTAGGCAGAAATTCTAAAAATGGAAGAGGAGTTGACGACATCCATGATGCGCTGTCAGACTCCTGATAGGATATCATTGTCACCATCAGCCTAAGACAGCAAAAGCCAAACTTAAAGAAAATCTGACGACGTCCGTGATAGGCCGTCAAACTCCTGATAGGCCATCACGGTAGCCGTCATCTATTTTGAGGAAATTTTGTAACTTTAGTTTTATTTCCTTATTTAGGGTTAACTATTTAATGCCTTGTTTTAGGGTTTTCTAGGGATCGATTGACATATCCCACAAGATAGCATATACGATTTCTCTCTCTCTCTCTAAGACTAATATTTTGGAGCTTTGTCTTGTGATTCAATTAAAAGTATACTTTTGATTTTCTTCATCATTGTAAGTTAATTCTTTTGATTATAAGTTCAATTTGCATATTTGTTTCTTGCATCATAAGTGGCTAAACACTTGTAACCTGGATTATGGGATCTAGGGTTAGGTCATGATAAGGTGTTAAATACTCAAGATTTAATAGGTGTTAGGATTTCTTGGTGATTCTGAGATTATAATTTACATCTGTTGGTTGCAAACAGTAGGCATACCTACTTTGGTTTGCTTGAGAAAGAAATCATAAACAGTAGGAAGTGAATTATCAATAGGGACTCAGAAAGGCTTCATTTAATAATCAGCGGTATAACAAGGTTGATTAACCTGAGGTAAAATCTGGACAGTGCATAGTGATTCCTTAAGTCTGAAAGGATTAGAAAATTAGACGCTTGAATAGGTCGAGAGACATTTGAGCATATCATCGATAAAGATAGCTTGTGATCCTAACCACCGTAAGAGTCTTGAGTAAATTTTAGCATTTGTCATGTACTGTAAGCCCTAGTGAACATAATCCTAGTTATTTCATAAAATCTTTGCTACTAACATCAAATTCAAATTGATAATCAATTATCTGCAAAACTTAAACCCCATTTCAGGAAATAGTAAACTACTAGTGAATTAAATCATAAACAACTTGAGTTCACACCTTATTCCCTGTGGGATTCGACCCGAACCTAGTTGGGTTTTATATTGACAACGATCGCTTACACCCATTCAAGAGTGTAATTTGAGCGTTATAAAAAATGGCGGCGTTATCAGGGAATATGGTTGTAAACTAAAAGTTGTGTGTGCTAATTTTTTGTTAGTTATGTTTTCTAGATTTATGTTTGTGTGTTATTTTTGTTTATTTGCAGGATCTTAATAGTGTACGCCAAGAACAGCTCAATTCAAAACTCTAATACATAACAAGGAATGACAGAACAGCCATTGTAGTATGAGTTTGATGATGACTATGATGGTATGGATAAAACAGGTGCAATGGGTGCCATCATTCCTCCATCGTTGGCACCTGGAGCAAAGTTCAACATTACAAGAATGATGATCCAACTCCTGAACTTGAAAGGGTTGTTTGGAGGCCTTTCTTGGGATGACCCTAACCTGCATCTGGTGAATTTTGTCACCATTTGCAAATCTTTTAATAACCCAGGAGTGAGCTAGAACGCTATCCGATTAAGGTTATTCCCGTTGTCTCTGTCTGGGGAGGCAACATTGTGGTTGAATGAGCTGATGCCTGATTCTATAACTAATTGGAGGCAGTTAAAAAGAGCTTTCCTAGAAAGGTTCTTTCTGCCTTCCAGGAGGGTACAGTTGAGGGATGAGATCGGCAACTTTAGACAGCTCCCGAATGAGGCCTTGCATAAAACTTAGGAGAGGTTCAAGAAGAAGCTGACACAGTGTTCGAACTAAAACATTACGAACAAACATTTGATGGAGACTTTATATAGGGCTCTTAACTCTGTAACAAAGCCGATTGTAGATAACACCGCTGGTGGTTCATTTGTTGATTTGTCTTTTCAAGATGCTTAGATATGCTGAATAGGATGACCAAATCGAGTTAGGCTTGGTACACCAGGAATTCTGTGGTGGCAAGCCCCACTGTTCATGTTGGAATGACTGCTGAACAACGCAAGAGAGATGAGAAGCGGCATCAAGATATGGCCCATCTAAAGACTCAGATGGACTTGCTCCCCAAGCACTAATTATTGGGAAAGACTGAGAAAGTAAAGGTTGTGACTTCTCAGGACCGAGTTAATGTTGAGACTGAAGAAGAGGCTAATTATGTTAATAATCAGGGGGGTTTCCAAGGCAATAGCTAGGGGAATCAAGGTTAGAACATTTATCACAAGCCTGGTTACAGAGATAGGGAGCAAGGGAACTGGAGAAGCAGAAATGAAAGAAGTGGGTTATATGTTCTTCTTGGAAATCGGGAAGCTACCGAAACTAGCTCTGGAAAGATGTCTATGAAGGATTGATGGAAAAACTATTGGAGGGAGTTAAGGATACCAACTCAGGGGTAAATACTATGAAGAGTGAATTTTTTAATTTGAGTTAGTTAGTTAGTTCACACTCAACTTCTATCAAGCAGTTAGAGCAGCAGATGAGCCAACTTGTCGCAGTGCTGAACTAGGGAGAAAGTAGTTCTATATCTAGTGAAATAGCTCAGAATCTGAAAATTGATGGCTCATGTCTGGCTATTACCACCAGGAGTGGTAAAATATTACCTGGCCTTTTTATTGGCAAGTCTGTGAATAATAAGGTAGTTATGGATTAACCAGAAAAAAGCAATCCAGGGGAGTCTGAGAAGCTGAATAGTTCTGTTGATACTTCATAGAAGGTGAGGGAGAAGTAAGAGAAAGTGGTGTTGAAAACTATCCCAAGACCACCACCTTTCTTTCCTCAACTATTGAGGAAAAAGGTTGAGGATGACAAATTTAACAAATTTATGGCAATGCTCAAGCAATTGACAATAAATGTGCCTTTGATTGAGGCACTTGAGCAAATGTCAGGATATGTGAAATTCATGAAGGACCTTGTAACAAAGAAATGAGCACTGAATTGTGAATTGGAGGCAGATCTCTATGTTTATAGTGTTATCTCTACAATGACCTTAATGCAGAAGAAGCCAGACCCAGGTGCAGTCACTATTCACTGCACAATTAGAACTATAGAATTCACCAAGGCACTGTGTGATCTGGGAGCAGGCATTAATTTGATGCCATTGTCTATTTATAGAAAGTTGGGTTTGGGGAATCCCATACCTACCAACATGAGACTGGTGATGGTAGATAGGTCAGTAAAATAACCTATCAGCATTCTGCATGATGTATTGGTAAAGGTTTCCAATTTTATATTCCTTGCATACTTTGTCATTCTGGACTGCGAGGTGGACTTTGAGGTGCCCATAATCTTGGGTCGACCTTTCCTCGCAATCGAAAGTGTGTTGATCGATTTGAGAGAGAATGAGCTCTTATTTAGGATGAACGATAAAGTAGCACAATTTGATTTGGGCAAATCAATGAAACAGCATAAGAAAATGAGTGTGTTCTCAGTAGTTGATGTGTATTTTGAGGAAGAATAGGATGTGCCCATAACTAACCAACTTGTTATTGAACCTTTGGTTGCAGTCATGATGAATTATGATATTGAAGGCAATGGGGGGTACGAAGAGACATTTTGTGCCTTGATAGGCATGGGTTCATATCCTTATGCTCCTAAAAAAGTTGGACCTTGATCTGGATAACCGACCAACGCCACCAGCCAAGCCATCCATTGAAGAGCCTCCAGTATTGGAGTTGAAGGAGCTGCCTGGGCATTTACGGTACGTGTTTCTGGGTAAAGAGAACATGCTACCTGTTATTATTGCAGCTGATTTGGGAGAACAAAAGGTGAATACACTTATTTTAGTACTTCAGAAGCACAAGAGAGTAATAGGATGGTCCATCGCAGACATGATTGGTATTCCCCTAGGCATCTACACATATAAAATTCAACTTGAGAAAAATTGTATTCCAACCATAGAACATCAGCACCGTCTTAACCCACCAATGTAAGAGGTGGTTAATAAGTAGATTATTAAATAGTTGGATGCAGGAGTGATTTACCCTATTTCTGACAGCAAGTGGGTGAGCCCGGTTCAATACGTGCCCAAAAAGGGGGTATGACGGTGGTTGCTAATGAAAAAAATGAGTTGATTCCACTCAGGCCAGTAACTGGGTGGAGATTTTACATGGAATACCATAAGTTAAACTCTTGGGCTCTGAAGGACCACTACTCAATGCCTTTTATGAACCAAATGCTTAACCGATTGGCCAGTAGGGGTGGTATTGCTTCTTGGATGGTTATTCTGGATATAACCAAATTTTCATTACTCTAGAGGATCAGGAGAAGACGACATTCACATGCCCATATGGCACCTTTGCATTTAAGAGGATGTCATTTGGGCTATGCAATGCACCCGCCACTTTTCAACGGTGCATGATGTCTATCTTCTCTGACATGATGGAAGGCACTATAGAGGTATTCATAGATGATTTCTCTGTGGTGATGATTCATTTGAAATGTTTTTGGAAAATCTGAATGTCGCCTTGCAAAGATGTGTTGAATTTAACCTAGTACTTAACTGGGAAAAATGTTCTTTCATGATAAAGGAGGGTATCGTTCTTGGCCACAAAATTTTTTGAAAAAGGGATAGAAGTTGATCGAGCAAAAGTAGAAGTTATCGAGAAACTACCACCTCCCATTTCAGTAAAGGGAGTGCGTAGTTTTCTTGGTCATGCAGGCTTTTATTGGATATTCATAAAAGACTTCTCTAAGGTTGCAAATCCACTTTACAAACTTTTGGAGAAGAAAGTGAAATTTTTCTTCGATGAAGAGTGCTTGAAGGCATTTGAGTGCCTTAAAAAGAAGCTGGTTGAAGCACCTATTATTATTGCACCTGACTAGAAAAAACGATTTGAGATAATGTGTGATACTTGTGGTGTTTCCCTGGGAGTTGTATTGGGATAAAAGAGGGACAAACTATTTCATCCGATATATTATACCAACAAAGCACTGAATGGTCCATAAAAGAATTACACTGTCACTAAATAGGAACTTTTGGTTGTGGTATATGCTTTTGAGAAATTCAGAGCTTATCTGCTCGGGATCAAAGTGGTGGTCCACACCGACAATGTTGCCTTGAGGTATTTGATGGCTAAGAAAGATACAAAACCAAGGCTTATTAGATGGTTGTTACTGCTGTAAGAATTTGATTTTGAGGTCAAAGATTAGAAAGGTTGTGAAAACCAGGTTGCGGATCATCTATCTAGAATGGACGATAAATAGGAAGCTAGTGATGAAACAAAGATAAATGATGCATTTCTTGATGAGGAGATCCTAGCGGCTGCTATGGAAAAATTACCTTGGTACACGGATTATGCAACCTACGTTACGAGTAAGGTCATCCCAAAAAATATTTCTTTCCACCAAAGGAAAAAATTCTTGCATGATGTAACACATTACTTCTGGGATGAGCCTTACCTTTTTCGGGGATATACAGACAATATCATACAGAGATATGTACCGAAAGTAAATGTATTATGCATATTGGAGGTATGTCATGCCTCCCCAGTTGGGGGACACCATGCGGGTGACCGAACGGCCAGGAAAGTGTTGCAGAGTGGCTATTATTAGCCAACATTATTTAAGAATACCCATGAGTTTGTGCTAAAATGTGACCAATGTCAAAGGCAGGGATCAATCTCTAAAAGACATGAGATTCCCCTGACTAAGATGCTTGAAGTAGAGTTGTTTGATGTCTGGGGCATTGATTTCATGGGTCCGTTTGTAAGCTCATATGGGATGAAGTATATTTTGGTTGCTATTGACTATGTCTCTAAGTGGGTCGAAGATATGGCCTTGGCTGATAATGAAGGAAAGAGGGTTGTTGCTTATCTCAAAAAGAACATCTTCTCTCGTTTAGAGTACCATGTACTATCATAAGCGATGGAGGATCTCATTTTTGCAATAAATTGTTTAGAGCAGCTTTGGCAAAATATGGAGTGAAATAACACAAAGTGTCTACTCCATACCACCCACAAACTAGTAGGCAAGTGGAGGTGTCAAATCATAAAGTTAAAGCCATCCTAGCCAAAACGGTGAATGCTAGCCGGAAAGACTGGTCTCAAAAGCTTGTTGACGCATTGTGGGCTTACCGAACTACTTTCAAGACTCTCATTCGCATGTCACCATTTCAGCTAGTCTATGGAAAAGCTTGCCACTTGCCAATAGAGCTAGAACACAAGGATCTATGGGATCTCAAAAGGTTGAATTTGAATTGGAAAGAAGCAGCAGAGATAAGACTGGGACAACTGAATGAGATGGATGAATTCCATCTCAGAGCATATGAACGAGCAGATCTGTATAAAGAAAGGATGAAAAAGTACCATGATTGGAGAATATATAAATGAGAATTCAAAAAAGAGGACTTGATACTTCTGTTTAATTCCAGACTCAAATGATTCCCAGGTAAGCTGAAATCTAAGTGGTCAGGCCCTTTTAAGGTTAGTCAAGTCTGCTCATAGGGAGTAGTAGAACTCAAAAATAAAGACGGCAGTACATTTAAGGTAAATGGGAAACGGGTTAAGCTTTATATTGGTCTGAAGGAATCAGTAAAAAGCATCACCATTATCTATCTCGATGAAGTCTAAAGTAATTGAGATAACTGAGTCGTGCTGCGATGCTAAATCAAGCACTGCATGGGAGAAAAGTCATGATATCTGAGATCGATCCAATCTAGGTATACTCTAACCCTTAATTTATCTATGCTTTGATTTTAAGTTAAGGGTGTAGGGTAGTCTATTATTGTAATGTAGTTGTGGTAACTAGGAGAAATTCAAGCATAAAAAGTAGCTGAAATATTTTTGATTGACTTTTGAACACCCCTCCAATGTCTTGTTTGATAAACTATGTGGATTATATTTACTTGTGACCATTGTGAATCTTGTTATGGCATTAGTTATATCTGCTTGATGATCATTGCTGAATAATTACATGAACTAGATAAGCAGTGGTCTGTGATATACTTGTGTGTCAAGTGTGTGTGAGCTACTACTTGTTTCCCTCTGTATGCTAAAGCCAGAACTTGCCTAGTTGGTCTTTCCATGGTCATAAGATAGGAGTTTGGAAAGGATCATAGGCTGTTGTTGATTAACCCACTTTTAGCCTAAATAGCCATCCCAGTGTGCATAATACCCCTTGATCCCTGTGTAGAGCCTAAATTAACCAATTCTTTCATATGAAAACTTTTACCTTCCCATTTATACCATAATGAACCTATTTGTATTTGGCCTTCCTAGGACACTGACCACCTTAATCTAAGTAAATAGCCTAAGTTGAGGGTGGCAATCATAGGGGTGCATGGTGTAGAATGAGTATGAAGAAGGGCAGAATAAAGGAGAAAGAATAGAAGTTGGGTGCTAAAAAAATATAAAAAGAGAGGTGGGGAAGAGTAGCACCCAACTTGAATATGGATGATAAAGAGAAGAGGACAAGAAAAAGAGGATAATAAGTGAGCCCCAAGAAAGTAGTGTAGTGTCAAGGAGGCATTGTCACTCTAAATGACCTTGAATATCATACCAGCCCCAAACCATATTATAAGCCTAAAAGAAGTCCTATAGTGATTCTAGCTGTCCTATCTGAAGATCTTGGTAACAAAAATAAGGGCAAGCCTATGGTACTTGGCATACACTGACTGGAACTTTCTTTTGAGAGTGAGAATCTTTTGGTGACCCCCACTTCTGCATTTTTGGATTTCTTATATGAGAAGAAGGGGATTTCTTTGTTGTAAGGGCACACTGGTATCGTTGCTAGATACTCGTTTGTTTAGATAGTGTAGCATTGGTATGTGAATGGTTGTTGAGGCTAAGATTGATGTCATCGCTTGAATCCTTTATGTTACAGTATTTTTTTCATTTCAATGATATGCACAGTTAGTATTAGTTGGTTTGGCATTGGAGGAATAACTTTGTATTGAGCTTAAATGGAAAATTGGTTACTGAATGTGCTATGTATTCTCTTAGTTGGATTAAGTTGCTTGAGGACAAGCAATTGTTTTAAGTTGAGGATGTTGATGTGTGAGCAATTTCTAACACATTTAAGGCCTTTAACCTAGAATAATTGGGAGGTTTTAAGCAACTTTTGTCATTTTTTTGATGTGTTTATGTTGATTTTACAGTATAAGCTGATGGAGTAGAGAACCAACAAGAATGGAGTCAAAGAAATTGAAATCTAGAGAAAGCTGAAGAGAAGTATGGCTGACCCATGATGACATCTGTGATAAGTTGTCAGACCCATGACAAGCTATCACAGTTGTCATCAAACATAACTAAAGAGTTGGCATGAATTGAATACTATGATGATATCTGGTGATAAGACATCAGAAGTGCGATAAGCCATCGGGGATGTCGTAAGCCTTAACCAGAGAATGAGATTGGCTGTAACGTTGTGACGGCATGTCATGATAAAGTGTCAAAGTTGTGATATGGCATCAGTATCACTGTCAACCTTAGGTAGAAATTCTCAAAATAGAAGAAGAGCTGACGACATCCATGTGCGCCATCAGACTCCTAATAGGACGTCATTATCGCTGTCAGCCTAAAATAGTAAAAGCCAAACTTAAAGAGAATCTGACGACATCTGTGATAGGCCATCAAACTCCTGATAGGCCATCACGGTCGCCGTCATCTATTCTGAGGAAAATCTGTAACTTTAGTTTTATTTCCTTACTTAGGGTTAACATTTAAAGCCTTGTTTTAGGGTTTTCTAGGGATCGATTGACATATCCCATGAGATAGCATATATAATTTTTCTCACTCTCTCTCTCTAAGACCAATATTTAAAAGCTTTTTCTTGTGATTCAATTAAAAGTATACTTTTGATTTTCTTCATCATTGTAGGTTAATTCTTTTGATTATAAGTTCAATTTGCATAATTGTTTCTTGCATCATAAGTGGCTAAACACTTGTAACCTGGATCATGGGATCTAGGGTTAGGTCATGATAAGGTGTTAAATACTCAAGATTTAATAGGTGTTAGGATTTCTTGGTAATTCTGAGATTATAATTTACGTCTGTTGGTTGCAAACAGTAGGCGTACCTACTTTGGTTTTCTTGAGAAAGAAATCATAAATAGTAGGAAGTTAATTATCAACAGGGACTCGAAAAGACTTCGTTTAATAATCAGCGCTATAACAAGGTTGATTAACCTGAGGTAAAATCTGGACAGTGCATAACGATTCCCTAAGTCCGAGAGGATTAGGAAATTAGATGCTTGAATAGGTCAAGATATATTTGAGCATATCATCTATAAAGATAGCTTGTGATCCTAACCACCATGAGAGTCTTGAGTAAATTTTAGCATCTGTGATGTACCGTAAGCCCTTGTGAACATAATTCTAGTTATTTCATAAAATCTTGGTTACAAACATCAAATTCAAAGTGACAATCAATTATCTGCAAAACTTAAACCCCATTTCAGGAAACAGTAAACTACCAGTGAATTAAATCATAAACAACTTTAGTTCACACCTTAATCCCTATGGGATTCGACCCCAACCTAGTTGAGTTTTATATTGACAATGATCACTTACACCCATTCAAGAGTATAATTTGAGCGTTATCACTTAGGCACCTTATGTTGTATTGCTTGGATACTTGTGATAACATATATACTATTATGTTCCTTCATTCTCATTTAGTGGTACGCTTCTAACCAAAATCATGAGTTTACTACTATTTTATAAAAGGGTGTTAAATCCCACTTTTCACTTATAAAATGGATTCATTTATAACGAGGATTATACTACCTTATTTAATGATTTATGAGATTTTAGAACTAACGATGATGTTTTAAAAAATAGACTGATATAGATTCTGGTCCATGATTTATCAACAATTTTACCATTACTATTTAATTTGGTCATGACAAATTCTAACTTTTTCTACTCTATTGTGATGATTTAGTCCTAAAGTTAATCCCAAGCAAGGGATTTACAAACTACACTCTTTTAGACATAATTTAAATTCATACATTTATTATATATACATTTTTATAGTACTAGATGGAGTAGAATGATGATGATGTTGATTGGAAATCCTGGATCAAGACTAGGTATGTGTACACAGATATTCTCAAATCTCCTAGGGCCCTCTTTGTTCGTGAGCCATCATTCTAGAGAAGAGAGGTCACTGTAGGTCCTGCCATTATGAGCTGTTGAGCTAGAGGATGTGTATATACTTGGTATGTTATGGTACTATCAAATTACTTTTCATTCATTCATTAATATGTATTGCCTTTCACCAGTATATTTTTGGTGCTTATATTATTAGTCTTGTGGGGGTTGTATAGGTATAGGATATGATTGTTATTCATTGAATGTTGTTCGAACATTTTGGGTTTATGGGGCCTGGGTTAGGTATTGTTTGATTGGAATAGTTGGTTACTTTATGCTCATTGTTATGGTTAGTTTGTGGTGGGGCTGATTATGGAAAGGTATTGAGGTTGGATGTATGATTTTGATCCCTTTTCTTTATATGATAAATTACATTATGGATAGAAATATTTGGTGAATTAATTGGAGAGGTTTTCTTTTTCCTTATGTATCTAAAAAGGAAATCCTAAAATATATGATGAGGAAAAAAAATATATGTTGGTTCCATCAAAATTATATCTCATTACATTTCATTTTAAACGATAGACAGTCATAGTTGTCTCCACAAATGAATAATATGAGGCATGGTCAGACAGACAAGCTTTCAAAAGTAATCCAAAGTATTGGACGAACCTCTGAGAAAAATCTCAAGGTTGGTCAAGAACGAAAAAGTATATCCTGTCACTACTAGACAAGAATATCAACGAGGTCAGATGGAAGCACCGAGTAACAATGGACGATAATTTTTTTTGGGGGGATCATCTAAGTATTACGTAGGTCGAGGTTTTTGTGTAATTACTGTAATAAGAATTACTACAAAATCTAGCTAACGTCTCACGTTAAGAAAAAATGATGATGAAAATTTTCTAATTCTTAATTTTGTCAGATATTATATAGTGGGAATGCCTATATTGATGAGTTGGAAATGCTCCGTCAATAAAGAGCATTGGTTGTCTTTAGTTTAGAGGGAAAACAATGGGATGTGAACGTTCAACTGTTATTTGGTTCTCCAGCAAATTTATTTTCATATATGCACAGACATATATATGGTATTGAATAAGTTTTTTGATTAGGCTTTGAATATTTTTTCTACTTATACATGGCTTCTATAAAGTTTTCTATATGTCAGTGCGGATCAACGTTAAATCATACGCACATGTCTGTTGTTTTTCTGATTCGTTAAGCTGTAGGATTACTTCACTTTTAGATACTTTTATGATGTGTTTGCAACATATCCCGCTCTTCAGTGGAGCTGCGTGGCCCAATGAAAATCCATCGTCCCATGTATGTATTATTATTTGAGGTTTTAGTCAGACACTTCATTTGACTTATACAGCCTTTAAATTTCTCAATGGGCTTGTTTGGTTGAACTTTCATTAAAATACTACAAAATATAAAATTGTTAATTATTATTTAATAAAAACTAATATTTAGGATTTTAAATTAATTGTTCTAGGTTTAGAATTCAAATTAGGAGTTTTTTAAATTTGAATTGTTGACATTACTAATAGTTAATAGACAAGAAATTTTTATTCTTAATATAAATATATTTTGAGGAGAGGTGAATTAGACAAGGAATGAAATAACTCCAAATAACGACGTGATCTTAGCTAGAATGGTCGATATGGAGATTACGCATATAATAGGGTACAAGGTTAAATATGTATGGAGTGTTGTTGTAATGAGCTAAATTTGTAGATCTTTCATTTCTATGTGTTTTGATCATTTTATCCTTTCTGTAGTTATTACTCATTATTTTGAGGTTCGAAGATGGTTAGCATGATTTTTGATGCGAACAGAAATGATTTGTGAGAATCTGTTATTTTTGGAGGCTTAAGAATTCATATAATTGACTTTGGTCAACATTTATTGTTCTAAGTGTCGGATGGTAAAACGGACTGCACCAGCAGATCTGAAATGTCAAATTTGGGGGAGTAGTGGGGTTCATTCGATCTCTAGACTCTTATATCTCAATTCGATCCTTTATTTGAAAAATAGTGAAATGAAATCTTAGGGGTTAACTTTGTGATAACCATCTTTTTTCGAAAATCTGATGTCGTCATTGAGTCCGGAACGTTGAATTTAATCTTCAAAACATTAGTCTAAATATAATGCAATATAAAATTATGAATTAGGTTATTTAAAAATCCTAACTAATCAAACTGAAGCTAAAACATCAAAAATATTCATAGAATGGGATATATACATAACATTATTAAATGTGGATTAGAAGTAAAAAGATATTGACATATATTTTAAGCCAGCGGATGAAACTGAAGAAATTACTGTGCTTGAAAAATCTAAGCAGCAACCTGATGGAGGATTTATGAGAATTCCGAATAATAAAGTTATCCTTTGCTCTTCTCCAAGAAATCACTGTAATAAAGATATCAACGTTCGTACCCCGTATTATGATAATATTATGAAAAGAAAATATGCCAATTAGTAAGGAATGCAGTGGATGTAAAAAATAATGTGGTACCTAAAACACAATATTCAATAATGGTAATAGGCATCAAAAGTACGAAAATATATGTATGAGGCTTAAACTATGACAAATACAATGCGCCTAGACTCCCACCAAATCTAAAGTTGCCGAAAAGTATGTCAAGGCATAACTACCTACGAACCTTCGACCTAAATTCATATCCTCCATAACCTCCTATCCAATGCACATGTATTAAAAAAGAATCACAAATTTTTTAATTCAAGACATGCAATAACAAGAACTAAATTACACATAAAAGAAAAAATATTATTTAAAAAAAATTAATGGCATCAGTATTATGATAATACTGACATTAATATTATGACCTTATACCCTAATTTTTTACCTTTATGCTCTCCTATCTAATGCATCAGTATTTTAAAAATCACAAATTTATGAAAAAAATATACTACTGGCATGCAAAAATATTAGAATTGTATTGTATAGAAAAGTTACAACATTACAAGAACATGATTCACAAATAAAAAAGAAAAACCTTCTACCCTAATTCGGAACCTTCACACCCTTCTATATGGTGCACCTAGAGAATCACAAATTTCTTAAAACAAATATACTACAGGCATGCAACAACATTACAACTAAATTACACATAAAAGCTATGACTTGAAAACACTACTAAAAAATATAGAAAAACTGACCACAAAAACCGACCACATGTGGTCGATTTTTCTGTTTTTGTGACCACAAAACCGATCAAAATGCATGGTTGGAAAAAGTGTGGTAGATTTTTTAAAATTGACCACAATGGTCAGTTTTTTAAAAAATATATATTATATATTTAAAAATGCAATATTATATTTAAAAAAAAAAAATTTTAGACAAAAGCGATCACAAGTGGTCGCTTGCATAAATTTAATAAAAATAAATTTTTAAAATAAATCGACCACAAGTGATTTGTTTAGTATTTAAATTAATTAATTAATTTTAATAAAAGTGACTTTGTTTAAATTAATTAATTAATTTATAAAAAAAAATTGATCACTTGTGGTCGATTTTGTATATAAATTAAATAATTAATTTATACAATAGCGACAACATGTGTCTGCTTTTGTGAAATTAATTAATTAATATAAATTTAAAACCGACCCTAGTGGTCGGAGTGGTCGGTTTTTTATTTAATAATTTATTTATAAATAATTTTTAATTAATTATAGTAAACCGACCACATGTGGTGGGTTTTCTCGAAATCTTTTTGAAAACTGACCACATGTGGTCGGTTTCTTGTAAAATTTTCTAAATTTTTATATAAACCAACCACATGAGGTCGATTTTTAAAAAAGTTTTCAAAAAACCGACCACATGTGGTCGGTTTTTCTAATAATTTTGTAAAAAAAAATTACCACACTAAAGTCGTTTAGTGATCAGAAGATTCAAGACTTAGAAAATTTTCAAGGGACAAAACCTAGGGTATTTTACCTACCTAGTATACCAACTGATCGTGACATTTATTTTAGCATAGACCTAGGGCCAGAAACTCTCCCATCTATGACACGCCTCAAAATTGGGTTATGTCATAGGAGCACCTCAAACCTACATGAACTGGAGGTCGCCCTGATAACCAAACCTAATCATCATTACAACAACCATAAGGGTCGGAGAATCCAAACCTTGTTATAAGATAGCGGAAACATAAGGCTAATAGTCAAAACTTAAAAAATATCTAGAAATTCATTAATGTCAACAGTCTAGCCAATATACCAAAGTCCGCAGTTATCCACAATACCTCTATACAAATTTGAAGTCTAAATATATGAACATATGTCTGTACATGCCCCCAATAATAGCCAACATCAAGTCTAAAACATAAGATAAAGAGACTATGAAATATGTGCCTTCTGAAGAATGGACTCTCACCACTTCAATGTCATACATGATCTGCCCAAACACTTGGTCACTGTACAGGAAAGAAGATGATGCTCTGGCCCCTATGTCGCGTGGGGACATAGCATCCAGAAATGGTTAGTGGTTGGAGTGTTAGCATGTAACCCAAGGATAAGGATAAAATAGTACATTGTTCAAATCCATATCAAACCATCATATACTAGAGTAGTACTTGTTGATTTTTATTTTTGGTTCCACCTACTCTTTATACTGATATTTCTAATATTGTTGTTGTTATTTTCATTGTTTTGACATTGATCAATCTTTTTTTGATATATGACTAGACTAGTATTCTCTAGTTAGCTTCCCCTTTCTTGCAATTCTTGCTCATTTTCCTATATGGCTAGCTCAGTCCGATGGTTTTTGCTCCTTTATCGGGGTAATTTTAGTCGCTTTCCTCTTCTATTGTCTATGTTAGATTAGATATTGAATGTGATATAAAAGTGAAGGTAGGTTCGCTTTTTATGGCGCTGCTATGGTTCTAGAGTTGGTAATTTAGTTATATTGCTTGTCTTAGAGTTTAAGATTGTAGGACTTGCCTTCTAGTTTAATGAGATTATAGCATTGGCTATCTATCCTTAAAGCATGTTCCTAAGGTTGACCAGTTTAGGATCCGCCCTTCTGGTTTAGCTACTTCATCACTAGTTATGGTCTTGATATTAATGTTGAGAGGTTTTAGGTTTATCTTTTAGATTTGTTGGGTTAGTCTCCTGGTCATAGATTTGATCTTGGCACCAATATAGAGTAGGATACTCTATTCTCTTCGTGATGTGGTTCTTACTCCAGTGAGTTAAGGAATTTACAGATAGGTGATCTTTTCCTATGACCACTTTCCAAGTTTGCCAACTGGTAGTTTTTTATCTTAAGTTGTTTGGTTTATTTTTTTATAGTGGTCTTGACCTTTGCATTAATGTTGAGATTTTCACTCTATTCTACGGCAATATGATTCCCAATTTAATTGGGTTGAGGTTGCTTTACATTGGTGGATTCTAAAATTTCTCTTTTTGGTACTTTTTTGACTTAATCTGACTTTGTGGAGTGCTTCTCCTTGGTGATATGTGGCTATGGATATTCATTATCATAGATTAAGCAAGAGGTTGACCAAATTCAGGATAAAGTCATTTTTTGCCAAGAAGCTCAAGTTTTAGTCGTCACTAGTATTATTATCACCCTTGGTGAGTTCTTCATTATTACTTGATGCATTATGCCTTCAGTAGATATGGAGCTGACTACTTGTGTCTTCAGATGATCTGAGGTGGATTTATGCACTTCAGTGTTGCTATCCGGGCTTAGCTAGCTTTGTTTAAAGGACTTCTTGTGTGCTTAATGAGTCAATGATGATATAGTTGTGCATCAAAGTGTTTATTTAATTGATAACAATGTTTAAGGTGTATTTCAAATAAGTTTAGATTCAAATTGCCCATTTAGAGTTCATATGAGAAAACTAGTGTTACTAGCTTGAGCTAGGTGTTGTTCTAGTTGAACTTGATGGATTCTAATGTGTATAATTAGTTCCTAATGGTATTATTGTGTAATTATGTGTGGAAAAACTTGTTTATAGTGTTTAAATTACAATTTAATCAAGCCAAGAGTCAAAACTAAGTGAAAGATCAGAAGAGGCTAAACTAGTATTCTTAGCTAAAGTTTATAGTTCGTCGTCTTGGATGTTGTGATGCTTTGAGCTCTAATATATTGTGTTTAATGTTATAGGATGCTTGTTGAATTGATTATTATGATATATAAAGGAAATTCAAGCTTCAAATCAGGTGGAAACAACACGGAAAGGCTTGTAATGAAGCAACGAAAGCACAAGACACAATTAGACGAGAATAGGACACTAGGGATGTCAAGACCGCGTCGGGGAGCAAAATGTGGAAAACTATCCCTGCATCATGGTGAGGGGTAATTCTCAAGTGACACAATCCAGTATCTCACTATGATAATACCGCATCATAGATCTAGATGCAGAAAACTAGCCCCGCATCGTGGTGAGGTACAAACGTTGGAGAATCAAGTCCCATTATAAAAGGGACACGTTAAATCAATTGAAAGAAAACCTTGGACGTCTTTGAAACTTTGAGAGGGGATGGAAAACACTTCAATTGGGGTTTTTCTTCTTTTACTTTAGTTTTTTAATGGATTTTATCATGTATTCAAGAATCTATTTACGGTTATGTCTACCCCCCTTTCCGGGGTTAATGCCAAGAACATGATTACGATTGCTTTGAATTGATTTAGTTTTGGTTTCTTATCATATTTGGTTGTTTATTTACACTTTTTTCATTATTTTAAGGATTCGCGACTCTTAGAATATATATTTGGTCGACCTTGTGAACTTGAGAGCAATAGGAAGATAGAACGTGGGGATGAATAGAGCAAGGTTCTTATTCTTTTATAAAATAAGGAATTTGAATTAGCTACTAGGATTGGGATATACCTAGAATCCCATCTTAGTTCACATATAGGAAGATATCTTAATGCATCTAAATATATTATTACACCCTTTCTCAACGATGAAGTTGTAATGTCCAGTTAGGTAGTAGGATAGAGGTCGGGAGACCATGATCATACGATAAACTAACCCTGGGTATGTTCATAGTTCCAAGATAAGTGATCTAATGAATGAATTTCAATAGCGTAATATAATTTTTCACAGTGCCTTAACCCTCGGTTTCTATCCATTGATTATCCAAGCACTTTAATTTTACGCATTATTTACTTTATGTATTACAAACTTTCAAAACTCTTTTGGTTACGTTTGCACTGGTTTAATCTTAATAGTCAAACTAGAATTGAATTATTGTTTAACACAAGTCTCTAAGGGATCGATGTTCGACTTTGTAAAAGGCCACTGTATTACTTGGTTAGACCACGTACACTTATGTGTGCGCTTGCGTGCAATAAGTTTTTGGCGCCATTGTCAAGGATTTGTAAATTGGCAACTATTTTTATTTTGGTTTACTTTTTAGATTTCGTTGGTTCTTTACTCTTGGTCTTGGGATTGATTTTGCAGAAAATAGGTTTACATGCTAGTAAGCTAGCATGGGATAGGGAATTGGTTGAACCAAAACCTAAACCCGAGCAACACTTCAATCAATGAAGGAGAAAAGCAATCTTTCTCCCCCATATTCCATAATTTCTAGAGGAACAAGACAATCCTACTCTAATGGCTGAAGATCAACTAGCCCTTAGGACAGTTCGCGAAGTGGCAATCCCACTTTCGACATAAATTTGACCTCCCCTTTTCAAAAACTAGATGTTAGAGGTAACTTTGAGCTGAAATAGAATATGGTGCAGCTTTTGATCAGCAGTGGACACTTTGTGGGGCTTTCATATGAAGATTCTCAAGTCCATCTGTAGAATTTTTCGGAGATCAGTGACACATTCATCCCTACGGGTATGTCAACTGACAATGTTAGGCTGACACTTTTCCCTTTGTCACTGTTGGGGGAAGCAAAGAAGTGGTTGAAGGCTAAACCGAAAAGTTCAATCATAACCTGAGATAACTTAGCTCATAAATTCCTCACTTGATTTTTTCCATCTGGCAAAATTATAAAACTGTGCAGTGAGATTGTGAGCTTTAAATAAAGGACGGATGAGAACTAATGTCATGCGTGGAAGAGATTTAAAGCTCTTCTTCAGGACTATCCACATCATCAGCAGTCCAATGAGGTACTAGCTCACACTTTTGTTGAGGCACTTGATCACAACATGAAAATTTTGTTAGATTCAGCTGCAGGTGGTCAAGCTTTGGAATTGACGTATGATGAGTTGCATACCTTATTGAACAAGATAGTACAAGGAAATCCTGAGTGCCATTCTAATTCAAAAAGTGCTACAAAGAAGGTTGCAGGTGTATTGTAGGTAGATCAATTTACCACTATATTCGCTTAGATTGCTGCATTACAGAATCAGTTAACAACTCAATTCAGTAATATAAATTTGGGGGTTACACAGCTTGCAGCAACAATGAATGCAATTTAGCAGACAAGTACTTGGCGCATGGTTTGTCGTAATAGTGGCCATTCTGAAGATATGTGTGTTGCCAATCCTAAGTTATTTATGTTTGTGGGAAATGTTCAAAGACCGAATTATGGGAACGCCTACAATCTAAAGTGGAAGACTCAACCACTAAATCAGCAATAGAATGCCCAATAGTAGCAGTTTCAGCAACCATAGCTTAAGTAGATCAGGCCACTAGTAATATGGAAGAGATATTAAAACAAATCTTAGCTGCTCAAGTACAATTGGCAGTAGATATAAAGAGCCAGCAAGCGACTACAAGGAGCTTAGAGTTGAAGATAGGTCAGATAGCAGCACCGCAGAATACCAGGCCTCAAGGTAGTTTGCTAAGTGATACTGAAATCATAAACAAGTTATGGAAATAACTTTGAGGACAATTAAGGAGGTCAATAAAAAACCTCAAAAGAAAACTAATGAGGTAGATATTGATTTGGTTCCTAAACAGGTAGATGACAGACTTGTTGAATATTTGAGAAAGTCTGAGTACTCAAAAACAAAAGTTGTTGAACAGGTGAAGAAGAGACCATCACTACCTTTTCCACAGAATCACATAAAGGTAACGAATGATGCATACTTCAGAAAGTTCTTTGACATATTCAGAGAGCTACACATTAACTTACCTTTTTTAGATGTTTTGAAGGGAATGCCTAAGTACGCTATATACTTGAAGGATGTGGTCACCAACAAAGTTAAGTTGCAGGATGTTGATACTGTAGCACTCACTAAGGAGTGTAGTTTTGTGGCAACACAAAAAATGCCCAAAATGCTCAAAGACCCTGGGAGATTTACCCTCCCCATTCAAATTGGGAATAGTGAGGCGGTCCATGTACTTAGTGACTTAGGGGCAAGCATAAATTTTATGCCTCTTTCTCTTTTCAATACTTTGGGCTTGGGGAAGCTGAGACTAAGCTCTGTGTTACTGCAACTGGCAAATGGGACCATAGCCCGTCCTAAAGGAGTCATAGAGGATGTTCTCATCAAGGTTGGTAAGTTTATTATTCCTGATGACCTTATTGTTTTATATTTTTAGGTAGATAAAAAGGTACCAGTCATCTTGGGATGTACATTCTTGGCAACGGAAGGAGCTTTGATAGATGTGAGAGAAGGCACACTCACAATGAGGCTGGATATTGAAGAGGCAATTTTCAAAGTTTACAAATCACTCAACACACTTTCCCTACTATAAATATTTATTTATGATTACAGTAATTGAAGGGGATAAGTATAGGGTGGTAGAGTTGACTCTACAAAAGACCTCTTTAGACTTCCTCATTGAGCAGCCTAAGCCAGAACCACCCCAACCTAAAATGATACAAGTTTATAAGCATGAAAAGCTTGTTGTTGAGAGATTTATTAACCTTGAGATTTCACATCAAGAGGTCAAAAATAAATAAGATTATGACATTAGAATGTAAGGAAGGGGATGAAGGAGAGAAGATGAGTAAGAAGTTGGATCATTCCATGACACTAAATCAGGCGCTACTTGGGAGGCAACCCAAGTAAAGTATATTTTGTTTTTAGTATTTTAGTTTTTACTTTACTAGTTTTTATTTTTGTTGAGTCACAGGTTGATGGAAAGTCTGAGTACTGAAAAACCTGAGCTACGGAGCATGGCGAAGACTAAGTGTGGGGTCTCCGGACCCTCTTGATGTATAAAGATGCTACTATCTAGACATAAAGGCCTTAAAGAGTAGTTTTATCTCTACTTTAGAGTATTCTTTGGGGACAACATAGATTTTTAAGTATGGGGTGGGGAAATTCCCATTCTTAGGAGTGATTTTAAAATTTTTATGTTAAAAATAAGTGGGATGTTCTTTTTAGTGCTATATTTCACTGGATGATGCAAGTGCTTTTGTTGTAAAAGCATATTGATTGTGTGAATTACTACTTTTTAGACTCCCAGGCCCATGTTTATGACTCTTTTACTTGCTAGATTAATTGGAATTCTTGTTTTTGTTTGGCTGAGAGTCTATGATGATCCTACTTGAATTGAGCATGTGCCATGTGTGCGTGAAGTATTTTATATTCCTTGTTGCATATGATGTTTAGAACTTTCCCGGTATGTGTGCAAAGCGAAATAAAGATTGTGGGCTTAGGAGATAATATAGGCATTTCTTTGATAGCCATGTTTTATACCTTCTTTTTACCTACCTATGGCATAATCCTAGTTAGCCCCATTGACCCTTTAGCTTATTCTTTGGCATCCTCATATGTAGCCTAATCCCCTTCTTTGATTGACCTTAATTTGATCCAAAACTCCTAAGGGCTTTAGGGTAAAATTAATTAGTAAGAAGTTGGAAATTCAAGTAGAAGAAAGGTGAAATGGAATCCCAAAGTGATAGTTATTGATGTGTAAAAATGTGATGCGTTGTGGTTGGGATTTGAGTAATGTAAAGAAAACAAATTTGTTCAAATTGAATAAGTTGTGAATAAAGAATACTCCCATCATATTGTATATGAATGAGCTAAATAAGATGGGGTAAAACAAAATATGTATGAAGGTAGTAGAGGTGATATTTGGTTGTTAAAGATTGATCTTAATTGTATAAAGTGATGTATTAAAGCGCTTTGGGAAGATAGTCACTATTATATGCCAGAATACTTCCTACACGTCCCTTAGCCTGCTTCACAACTCGTAAGACATATTTGATCCTAAGTTTAATATTCTGATATTAGTGGAGTACTACACTAAAGTATATCATATGGTTCATCATTTGTAACTTGTGAATTCTGTGCAAAAGTGAAAGCAATTTGATTCTTGTACCCATTCTGTGATAAATTGCATTTATGTGAGTGATTATGGGTAACTCTCTTGTTGTGAGAGAACATGTTTGATGAATGTTGGGTGAATTATATGATGTCTTTTAGTGGCAATATGTATGAGTTTTCCAACTGGGTGAGTCTATTCTTTAGTCTAGGATGTTTTGGAGTAGTATTCTTGTGCTTTCAATTGTGTATGTAACATGCTTAGTGTAGAAACATACATTCTGTGTAGTCATTGTACTAATAGCTTGAGTGTATTGATTTTAGTAGAAGTGTGGAGTCACCTCATCTTCTTATCCTTAGAGTAAAGAGTTGTTTGAGGACGAACAATGCGGTAATGATCTGAGGTGGATTATGTACTTCAGTGTTGTTATCTGGGCTTAGTTAGCTAGGTTTTGAGGACTTTTTGTGTGATTAATGAGTCAATGATGATATAATTTAGTATCAAACTGTTAAATTACTTGATAACAATGTTTAAGGTGTATTTCAAACAAGTTTGGATTCAAATTGGCCATTTAGAGTTCATATGAGAAAACTATTTTTACTAGCTTGAGCTAGGTGTTGTTCTAGTTGATATCGATGGATTATAATGTGTTTAATGAGTTTCTAATGGTATGATTGTGTAATTATGTGTGTAAAAACTTTTTTATAGTGTTTAAAGTGCAATTGAATCAAGCCAAGAGTCAAAACTAATTGAAAGACCAAAAGAGGCAAAACTAGTATTCTTAGCTTAAGTTTCTAGTTCTCGTCTTGGATGTTGTGATGTTTTGAGCTCTAATATGTTGTTTTTAATGTTATAGGATGCTTGATTAGTTGATTATGATGATACTTGAAGAAAATACAAGCTTCAAATCAGGTTTAAACAACACAAAAAGGATTGTAATGGAGCAACGAAACACAAGACACAACTTGACGAGAATAGGACACCTGGGATGTTAAGACCACATCACAGAGCTCGATGCGGAAAACTAGCCCCACCTTGAGGTGGGTAGTAAGTCTCAAGTGGAAAAAGCCATTATCTCACCGTGATAATACCGCATCATAGGAGCTTTGCGAGGAAAACTATCCCCGTATCGAGGTGAGGGGCAAACGTCGAAAAATCAAGTCCCATTATAAAAGGGACACGTTAAATCAATTGAAAGAAAACCTTGGACGTCTTTAAAACTTGGAGAGGGGATGGAAAACACTTAAATTAGGGTTTTTATTCTTTTACTTTAGTTTTTTAATGAATTTTATCATGTATTTAAGAATCTTAATTACAATTATGTCTATTAGTGGCTAAACGCCCCCTTTCCGGGGTTAAGGCCAATAACATGATTACTATTACTTTGAATTGATTTAGTTTCAGTTTCATATCATATTTGGTTATTTATTTATCCTCGTTTTCACTATTTTAAGAATTCGCGACCCTTAGAAATATATTGTCGACCTTGTGAACTCGGGAGGGGGAATAGGAAGATAGAATGTGAGGATGAATAGAGCAAGGTTCTTATTCTTTTATAAAATAAGGAATTTGAATTAGCTACCAGGATATGGATATACCTAGAATCCTTTCTTGGTTCACATATAGGAAGATATCTTAATGCATTTAAATGGATTATTACATCCCTACTGAACGATATAGTTATAATGTCTAGTAAGGTTGAAGGTTAGAGGTCGGGAGACCATGATCATATGATAAACCATATGAATCATCAACCAAGATAAGAAATCTAATGAATGAAGTTCAATAGCGTAGTATGAGTGTTCATAGTACCTTAACCCTGGGTTTTTATCCATTGATTGTCCAAGAACTTTACTTTTATGCATTATTTACTTTATGTATTACAAACTTTCAAAACTCTTTTGGTTATGTTTGCATTATTTTAATCTCCATAGTCGAACTAGAATTGAATAGTTGTTTAACACAAGTCTTTGAGGGATCAATATTCGGCTTTGTAAAAGGCCACTATATTACTTAGTGAGACCACATACACATGTGTGCGCTTGGGCACAACATCCGCCGATGGTGTTCCCTAGTTCTGGTTATGTTCTTTAATAATATTTCATCTAAATCCTTGTAGGTATTGTTGGAGATATGCTTTATTTATGATAGTAAGGTTGATCTGGGTATTTGGCCTTAGTTTAGACTTATCAGTTTATTTTTAGATTTTGACCCCTCAGAATGACGTCTTGGAGATTATGATAGATTTAGGGTATGGATTCTTTCCCATATTAGAAGATTGGTTTGGATAGCTAAGGTTAAGCAGTTCGGCCTTTGTATTGAGATTTCAGCTCTGAGTTGTAACACTTGGGTGCAGCCTCTATTTCCAGGTTTGTATCAATTGGGCATTTATTTATAAGTTGTCTAAGCCTGCTTCTTAGCTACCTATTCGATCTTTTTCAGTTTAGATAGATAATAGTTTATAAGTGTTTGAATGATAGTCCATTGGTACATGGTGTTGGTTTTCTCTACTCTTGACCATAATTCTTAGTTTTTATTAGAATTTTAGATTGTCTTCTCAGAAGAAAAAGTGTGCTTTAGTCAGGCTTAGCATGGCTTCATCCTTAGTTGGTGGGACACCCTTGACAAATTTATTTAATTTTGAGTGTTCGTGCTTTGAACTCCTAACTATTTGTTTTGAGGGTTATCTGGACTGGTTGTAGCCTCGGCAGGAGATCACAATTTATGAGTCCAGGTAGTGCCTTATAGGTTGATTCTTATGCTTATCATTATGGATTTCAGTGGATCAACTTCAGTTCTTTAAGGTCAATATGATAGGATTGTGTGGATAGGACTCAGATGACTTTCTGCATATTTTAGAGTAGATAGAAGGTTCAAAAGAGTAAGAAGGCTATATTTGGGTATTGGAGTTTGTCGCATGATTCATGCCCTGGATTGCTTTAGTATTTGTTAAGTTTCTACTTGGTTGTGTTGTTATTGGTGGTATCGGTGTGTTGTGGCTTGAATTTTCATGAATTATCCATTCTTAATTTAGTTGGGACTTAATTGGTTTTTGGGGTTGAGTTTATTCTATTTGAGAAGTGAAGTAAGGAAGTTGGTTGAAAAAGGGATACCTATAGGAAAATCCCTTGGAGGTGTTGTTTCTTCTTAGAGGTTATCTATGAAGTTTTCTCGGAGCATGTGGTCCTAGTACCTTGTCCCTTTGAGATTTCGTGCTTTCCCTACCCTTTGACTTTTGCAGATGAAAGTCCTTGTAGTTATTTTCTCGATTCCCACAATGGTTGCATGTCATTTGTTAAAACTGTTGGTTCAGTTATCGAACAGTTTATTTGGGTTTTAGGATCATTTTCCTATTTTGGACCTTTCATTATTAAGGAATTAGTCTTGTATCAAAATCTTAGTAAACGACCTCGGATGAGAATTCCAAAAGTGTCATCAGCTCTGGAATGTCAATTTTAGGCTAGGGGGACCCTTAGTTCAGGTTTCAAGGCTTCTGGACCCGTTTTGGGATATTGGTTGGATTCAATAAAAAATAAAACTATAGGTGTCGGGCCCATATTTAGTCAAAATGATCTCGGATAAAAGTTTTAATAGTTCCCTTAAGTCTGAAATGTCAAATTTGGTATGGTAGCATAGTTCATTTACGTGTATGATGTTCCTAATGAATCTCGAGCACTCGGTCGGAGTCCACTTTGGACATAGAAAAATATGATGCCTCGAGTTATTGGTGCAAGTGCTTAAGCAACCATTTGACCGCTTAAGCGGTAGTCATTTGTAACACCCCAGGGGTATACCTTGACGCCACATAGTGCTTACAGTCAGAAGTAACCACAAGCTAACCCATGAGCAAGTACCTACTGTGAGCACTGAACAAACTGATAATAAAGGATACACATGTGAGAAAAATAAGGTTGGATATGTCATAAGGTTTAAACATTTAAGAATATCTCTAAACTACTATGCCTGAAAAACAAATGTCTGAAAACAATACTGTAAAGACTATCAATAACAACTGATAACTGACTAACTATCTGAAAGTGTCTAAAAGCCTCTAACTAAATAATTGTGGAGTTGATGGGACAAGTCCCCAACTAACTCCGACCGACTACTGAACCGAAACACTAAAATAAACATAAATGGTCCTCGAAATATAAGGACTCATCATTGTTACTGTTGGTGATGCACTGGGATGTCTAGGTCGGAAACCTAAGGGTCCGAACCTATGATATAAGACATCATAGCGCAAGAAACTGGTATGCTAAATAAGGTTAAGCTGATAGGCATGGCTCATATGCATGAATAATAACTGACTGAATAAATAGCATGAGATAAATAATGTATAGTATGCGAGAAAGCTATAAAATATGAGAATGCATGACCAAGCATATGGCATGATACTGGGATAGTCTGTAAACAAAAATACTGAAATATTGATACTGAACAACTAATAATTGTATGCCATGGTCAAGCAAGCCTGAAACTGAACTCTGAACTGAATACTAGACTGAGATTGTAGGATCCATCATCTAACCGACATGCCCCAATAAGAGCTAATTGGGGTCCAACTTATGACCCTAGTTAGAAGGGTGTCAATATTATTTCATAGGTACTAACACTGGCTGCGTGGTCCACTGCAATGAAGTCCCGAAGGACTAAAAAGTCACCCTCTACTGGCAGGTGCCCTAGTAAGATATACGTTAACCCTCAACTGGCAGGTTAACATCTCAACCTATACTGGCTACGTAGTTCTAGAATGCAGGGACTGCTACTAAAGGACACACCCTCAACTGGCAGGTAAGACCCCATCCCTGGGTTCGCTCAGTGCTAAATCTTACTCCTAACTGAACTGACTCGGAATACTAAACTGATCTAAACTTGACTGATATGATAAATGACTGAACTAATATTATGCATATATACGTAAAAATCATTCTGAAAGTACTAAGACTAAGTAAACAGATAGATTTTGGGTATTCATAACCCCCAGGACTCGATAACATTAACAGTAAAAGAATACCAAAGCTTCAAAAGCATAATAAGTAGTCATTGCTCAAAATTCATCACTTAGGCATTTCATCGAACACTTGAAATTCATGAACTTAGGCATGGGAATGATTGAAACATGTGGGAATAACATAATCATAACACTAAGATCATAGATTGGGGAATTTAACATAGAATTTCATGGTTCAAATGAGTAAAGGCTACATTTCAACTAAAATCACTTGTAAACATCATGCATAATCGAAATTCCCAAAAGCTTCATAAAATTAACTCATTATAAATATGTGAATTCAAGATTTAGAACACAAAAATAGTGGTACAAGACAACAATGGGAGACACGAAATTGGCTCAAAATAGTCCAAACATACACCAAAAAAATAGTCCACTAGTTCAAGAGAACCAAGGACCAAGATGGTGACCACTCTCGAATTCAAGAACAATAACAAGAACACGATATAACAAGGTGTTTAGAACCTATTTTAGCCAACAATTCCAAACTATATTACAATAATAAAACGAAGAACAACAATGTTACAACAACAAGACCCCCACAGGATCAACAACAAGACAAGGAAAACCGAAAATAAAATAAGATACAAGATAGATAGTTAGACAAGTGATGGTATAATCTTAAGAACCCAAGAGCATATTCCACTCTTGGACCCTTAACACTACACATACCAAATACCTAACTCCTACGTTGACACAAGAGGGACTTTACCTTCTCGAAACACCAACGTCTCAAGCCAAATGCAACACAAGTGTATCCACACTTGGAAGCCCTAGTTACGGGTGGGGGTGGCTTTTCCAAGCCCTACTCTAAAGTTATACACAAGAGAGAGACTTAGGTGTTACAAATATTTCATGTCTTGACAATAATCAACCAAATGTAAAATAAAACCTAAAGAACTACTTATAGCTATTACAAAATGACCTCCCTACCCTTAATGAGGGGAGCCTATGGAGTTTATTTTGGGCACAATGAAGTGACAAAAATTCCCTTAATTAAGCTTCCCCAAAATGAATTAAGTCATTAAGGGTCCAAACCCGAGAGTCCTCAAGTCTTCAAGGCTCCAACCAAACTTCCACACTCAGGTTTGTTTAATGACATGCTCAAAATGAGCCTTCCTTGCATATCCTTGTGCTCTCGGGGTGACCAAGTCTTGAACCTTTAGGTGTTGGCCTCCAAAAATGTCATCAAAAGCTAATGCGGCCATTTGACTTGTATCATCCTCCCCTCCTTGAAAAGGATTCAACCTCGAATCCACACCTTACAAAATAAGAGAAAGGACAAACAAGTACAACTTCCTCATGGCATAAGGGTTAGAGTTAGCACAATAATAAACATCATCATGCCAAGGCGGAACACACAAAAGGTGGTTCAAAATAGTCCGCAAACAAGAATATAACTTGGCACCCACAAGTTACGGTTCACATAACTTAAGTATAAGTGTGTCAAACATGGATGCACGTATATGAGCAACACTCCAAAGAGGCAATGACACATTTTCCCTAGGTTTCTCTAGTAAACACAAAACACCATTAACATCAAAGGGATCACAATTCAAGTCATCATAAATATCAAGTAAGTCATCCTCATAGTTATCAAGCAAGGGTGGTGTCTCATGCAAAGGATCACAATTGACATCATTTTTCAAGGAATAGGCACAATTCGGGTTTCCCAAGCAAACAAGCAAGTCAAGGTCATCTTCACCTGATTGGATATTCCTTTCTAAGACTACATATTCCCTACCCTTAAGATTACTCTCATCTTCCAATAAGAGATTTCCATCTTGAGGAGGAATGTTGTCATACCATAGAGGGTTAGCATATAGGATATAGCTTTCAAGACAAGTTATACTATCAATATCACCACTAGGTTCATTAGGAGTGATTGTACCATCTTCAAACAAGATATTATGCCTAAAAAGAGTGGGATCTATCCCGCAGACAGATTTGGAACCTTCACTCTCTAAGGGATCATTTTCAAGTTTCAAAGTGGTTTCAAATGCATGATTATACCTATCAGTCAAGAAAACATCATAATCTTTTTCAAAGAACAAACTCACGGGTTCACTCCTAGCAATGTCAAGAGTATCACTTCGGGAAAGCTCATGCAACTCCTTCGGCAAATTACCAACTATATCCACTTGGCTACAACTAGCCATGTCACAATATTTTAAGTTTGTAATAGTGTAGGAGATAGCTTCGTTACCTTGTAATTCACTTGAGCTATGACCTTCATATTGACGCGGGTTTGTGCAGTCCACTTGCTTCCTTGGAACTCCCATATGATCCAACCTTTCATTTATCACTTTCCATTAACGGGCCATGGCTTCAAGTTTAGCCAAAATAGCATTTGTAGTGTCATTGCCCAAGGTTTGAGAGGTTGAAGCCGCGGATTCTGTTGCAATTTGTGCCTAAAAAAATAAAACTGACAAAACAAAACAATTAGTTCACAAGATCCTCACCACACTCTCTCACACTTTGATCGTCTCACACTCGATTTCACAAGTGTTGCAAGTCGGCTTGTAATTTGTGATGAGTCAAGGGGTGAGTCTACTCCTTAGTCGGAATGGATTCTTTGCTTGAAGAATCAAGAAAGTAATGTCCGAACTTGAACCAATAAATACTATGATTTTAAAATAATAAAAAGCACAAAAATAACACTAACACAAAAAAATGTATTCAAAAACTAATTTACCACTTAGTAGGTATTTACTAGTTGCCAATTAGTATAAGAATCAACAAAATGAAACAAAGAATCAACAACAAAAAACTAAGAATCCAAATTTGAGCCTAAAAGTTATCGTGTGAATAGTAAATATGACATGGCAGCCATGTATTGGGTGCAGTCTTAACAAATTTTATTTTTTTCCAAAATTGGAAGTCTTGATCAATTTGTAAGTTGGAATGGTAGGAATTAGTTTGGAGGGAAATATAAGTCTTGAAATCCCTTTTCAAATTCAAAGATTGAATATTTGACTTTCTTGCACTTTCTTCCTCAAGACAAGGTCCTTAAAACAAGGGAAGGGGTTAAGATGTGATTGACAAGTTCTTGAGTGATTCCAAGTCTTTCAAGACAAATAAGGCTTCAACTCTTTTTCTTCACCTTTGTAGATCTAGCATTCACTTTATTTTAACAAGACATGAAGGTGTGAAGAACACAAGAACAACATCAACAATCACACGGCATAACCAACTCCACAACAACAACAAGACCACCATAATCGGCTAAGGTCACAACAACTCACGACAATGTTCACATCAACAACATTAGCAACATAAGCTCAAGTTTAGATATAGATTCAAAAGTGTTAGTGAAGAACAATACTAACACTAGAAACAACTAAACAAGTAAAACACACCTAGACATAAACTCCACAATCTCAGCCAAGACAAGAACAACAAAAATAATAAGTTCTCGGCCAAGAACAACAAGAACGGGAAGATTACTCCTTTTCTGGAATTTTTTAGTTTTCAACTCTTTTTTTAAAAAAAAATTTAGCTCTCTAGCCCAGGATTGGTCTTGTTAGAACAAAATCAAAAATGGCTTTGATACCAAATGTTACAAAACAACAATGGAAGACACGAAATTGGATCAAAACATTCCAAACATACACCAAAAAAATAGTCCACAAGTTCAAGAGAACCAAGGACCAAGATGGTGACCACTCTTGGATTCAAGAACAACAACAAGAAGACAATATAACAAGGTGTTTAGCACCTATTTCAGCCAATAATCCCAAACTATATTACAACAATAAAATGAAGAACAACAATGTTACAACAATAAGACCCCCACAGGATCAACAACAAGACAAGGAAAACCAAAACTAAAATAAGATACAAGATAGATAGTTAGATAAGTGATGGTATAATCTTAAGAAACCAAGAGTATATTCCACTCTTGGACCCTTAAAACTACACACACCAAACACCTAACTCCTACGTTGACACAAGAGGGACTTTACTTTCTCTAAACACCAACGTCTTAAGCCAAAATGCAACACAAGTATCTCTATACATAGAAGCACTAGTTACGGGTAGGGGTGGCTTTTCCAAGCCCTACTCTAAAGTGACACACTCTCAAGAGAGAGACTTAAGTGTTACAAATATTTCATGTTTTGACAATAATCAACCAAATGTAAAATGAACCCTAAAGAACTACTTATAGCTATTACAAAATGACAACAAAACAACCTCCCTACCCATAATGAGGGGAGCCTATAGAGTGTATTTTGGGCATAATAAAGTGACTAAAATACCCTTAATAAAGCCATCCCAAAATAAAGTGAGCCATTAAGGGTCCAAACTCGAGAGTCCTCAAGTCTTCAAGGCATCAACCAACCTTCCACACTCGGGTTTGTTTAATGACCTGCTTAAAATGAGCCTTCCTTGCATATCCTTATGCTCTCAGGGTGACCAAATCTTGAGCCTATAGGTGTTGGCCTCCAAAGATGTCATCAAAAGCTAAGGCGTCCATTTGACTTGTATCAAATAGGTACTTGGACTCCATTGGTGAAAAAGGCTCATGGATAAACATTTAACATACCTTAAGACTTTAATTTTGCAAGAGAATTGACGTTCTTAATCATTTTTGGGTGGTGAAGATTGAATTCTTGAGTTTTCTTAAATAAATAATAGTTGAACTTAATGAATTTGGGGGATGGCTAGGGTTTATTTTAAAGAAGAATTGTGGAAATAGAGCATATAATGCCTCAACTAATAATAAATCTCCTGTTTTTATGAATTGGGGCCATGAGAAAAGACCTAACTGCCCCTGGGAAATTTATATTCATAACTGGAACACCGATTAAGCCCTCATCATGACGCATCAAGGCCTCCATTTCTATTCCACCGTGACGTGCCATAATGGCAATGACTTGCTGTTTTAGAAATCCAAATGTGGTTCAAACCTCATTCGATAATCCAAAACTTACTCGAGACATGCTACTTATACCCCTGAATATGAATCAACTCAAAAACTTATGTCTCAGGGTCGGAAAGGTCACTTTAAAAATCATCAAAATTATGAGGCCAAAAATAAAACTAAGTCTCCAACACTTAGCTAAATTTTTAGGTTCTAAGCCCCTTGTACATGCATTATGGGCTGAATTGAGCTAAGAAAAATATGGGGTATTACATTAATTTAGCGACATTGGGTCACTTTCGCAGCCTTGGCTATTTGTTTGAGGACCACTGAAGCATTCTATGTCTGTTTTAGCCATAAAGAGATCACTTTAGCGATGTCTGCGTCTCCATGCCCTACCACTTTAGCGGTCTACGAGCCACTTTAATGGTAGTTGCTTAAGCAACAAGGTGACCTCTTTAGTGGTACCTGGGCTTCTTCACCCGATTTACCCTTATTTTCTTCACTATTTTCCCCTATTTTAAGAGCTTAAAGAGAGTGGGTAATCATCCATTGAAGCTAAGGTAAGTTAGCCTAACACTCCTTGGTCATTTCCCGTTAATTTCCTTATCATATTTCATCCCATTTCATTATAAATTCTTAGAAATTAGTTCTTTAAATCCTTAAACCTTAGGGGATGATTGGGCCCTAATTTATGCAGCATTTGTGCTTAACTTTTGAGCACACATTCCTTGTCCTTCAAGGGACCTCATGACGAATTCAATTTTGGATTTTATCTGCTGGCTCGTTCTTGTCCCAAATTTTGACACGACCCTTTATATAAAAATATAGGTCTTATTTTACTCCTATGATGTGTGGAGTATTATTTTGATAGAGTGATAGGGTTTTGGGATCATGGAGTAAAGATGAGCGATTGGTGGATGATTCAAGAATTACAGTTCAACATCAAGTAGGCTTCGATCTACTTTTCTTCTTGAGATGATGTGTAGTGTATATTTCATAATAGGTGGGTATGATAGGACATATTTATGACTAGACTATCATGTATTAGCCTAATTAGGGAGTTTGGGGATAGAATGGTGAACTGACCCTTAGTATGAGATACTTTGTATGGCTATAAAATCCTATCTCCCTAGATTATAAGCATATGATCATAGTTGATGCTTAAGACCCATTATCTTAGGTTTTACTATTTGACTTAGTGAATTGGATCATAGTTTTTTTTGGATTATAGTATTAATTGTTATGCGAGTTATGTACTGTTGGGCCCAAGGTTGTGGTTACGATAGCAATTAGACTCTGAGTGAGTATGTTACCCTTAGAAAAGGGTGTAATTCTAGTTATGGATGCTTAGGCACCTTATGTTGTATTGTTTGGATACTAGTGATAGCTAGATTATGGTACATTCATGCTCACTTAGTGGTTTGATTCCTACAAAAATCATAATTTTACTATTGTTTCCTAAAAAGGGGTTTATCCTCATTTTTAACTTTTAAAGTAGATTCTTTCATAACTAAAATCATACCACCTTACTTAATGATTTAGAAGCTTCTAGAACTAAAAGATGATGTTTTATAGATTATCCACTTTTTTACCGCTACTATTTTCTTTGGTCGAGAGAGATTCCGACCCTTTCTACTTTATGATACTGATTTAGTTCCAAAGTTGATCTCAAGCAATGGATTTATAGACTTACACTATTTTATCCATCATTCTATTTTATGCATTTATTATAAATACATCTTTCTAGTACTGGATGGAGTAGATTGACGATAATGATGATTAGAACTCCTGGATTGAGATTGGGTAAATATATACGGATATTATAAAATTTCCTAAGAATCCCTTCGTTCATTAGTTGTTTTAGAGAGGTCATCGTAGGTCTTTTCTTTGCAAGTTGTTGAGTTGGAGAAGGTGTATACACTTAGTACATTATGGAAGTTATATTGGTTATGGTACTATGGATTTACCTTGCATTCATTCATTTATATGCATTGTCTATCACCAGTATATTGTTTGGTGGTTATACCTATCAGCCTTATGAGGTTTGTATAGGTATAGGCTATGATTGTTGTTTGTTGAGTATTAATTGAACCTTCTAGATTTATGGGGCCCTAGTTTGGTATTATTTGTTTGGGATAGCCGGTTACTTCATTATTATTATTATGGTTAGTTCGTAGTAGACTGATTATGGATTGGTAGTGAGGTTGGAGGTATGTTTTGATACCTTTCCTTTTTACAGTTATGGATAGTGTAATCATGGTTAGACATTTTGACTATAGGCCCAGATCATAATAGCATTAACTTTCTTACTTGGTTGGGATTTCTTAAAGTGGTTAGGTTGGCAATCTTAGGTTGTACCTTTGAGTTAGGCTTGTATACCTATGTGTATATATATATATTTAGCTATGGTATTACCGTATATCCCTTTCTTCCCTTGTTTATTCATATTACATATATATTCCTTGGTCTTCTATACTACTATATATCCGTTTTCCATTCTTTAGTTGTATATTGGCTAGTGATATATGGTATAGTACCTTAGTTCCTGAATACCACCAAAATAGGATAGTTTATCCATATTGCCTCTCTAGTTTTATTATGTTAGCTTCATGGATAGTTGTATATAGTTCATATTCTTGCTTATATGTTATTTATACTTGCATTGTCTTTAGAGCTTAGTCGACAATTTCCTACTATATACCATGCATTTAGTACTCATACTACACTTCTGAATCCTTCAAATTATAGTACGAGTTCTCACCGGTTGTGTATGCATTATGCGGAGAAACTATGGATGGGAGACTTAGGGTGAGCTCCTAACATTCAGAGCATTACTAGTCTCCCTTATATAGATTAGACTAATCTCTATGTTTTATTTAGAGATAGGTTATATATGTATATTTATTCAATGTTTGACTTTGTACTCTTATTGTATTAGAAGCTCTTGTATTAGCTTCACTAGGTCTTGGGGTTGCTTTATATATATTAGCCCCTTAATTCTATTATTTTCTTTTATTTTCTTTAATAGTCTATTATTATTAATTCCATACTATAGGTTGGCTGGCCTACTGGTGGATTATAGTAGGTGCCATCATGACCTTGGAGATTAGTTCATGACAGGTAATTCTTGCTTGTTTTTTCTCTTTTCTTTCTAGTTGTTGATCAAGAATGAATAATTTTTTAATTGGTATTTGATGTAATGATCTAGCCCATTGTTATAGCATTGTTTGTCGTGTAAGAGTGTCAGTTGAGTTTTCCCTAGGATAAGAACTGTAAGAATTTCTAGCTAAAGTGAGTTAGACAAAGATTGATTATTGTGTGTTATAGAAATCATTATGTATTGTAGTGATATATTTGATGGTTTTAAAGGGGTGACGTGTTAGATAAGAGGTTTAGTTATTCTTAGAAACTTTTGAAATAATATTTGGGTTAGTACAACTCCAGTTATACTATTTGTTGTGATAACATAAATTTATGTTGTTGAAGACAAAATATGTATTATAAATGTGGGAGTTTAGAAAACATCACTCGAGTTACTTCCTAAGGCCACCATAGCCGGCCCCGGGTCTTCATAATGGAGCTATTATAGAGGCAGGTTGACCGCCATAATGATTGGCGAGTAAATGCAACAGATTGTAGTTGCATGCCTCCAACTGCTATAGTTGGACCATTATAGTGGTTGGCAAGTAAAACCAATGGAGCACCATAGAGGCCCTTTGGCCACTACAATAGGACCATCAAACTGGAAGGGCACTGCTATAGCGGTTATCAGGCAGTGTTTAATGCTTGGTTTTAAGTTTTTACATTATTTTCTCCCAAAAATCTAACATTTTAACCTTAAGCTAAAGTAAGGCGATTTTCTTCCAGTTTGAGAGAACTCTATCACTTAAAGTAAATTTATTCCATCATTCTAACATAGATTAATCGATTTTAATTTATAGAATCATAAAAGTCAAGTGTTAGGAAGAAATTCAAGGGTTATTCCTTTAAATTGATGAACTGATGATAACTGCCTATGCGTATCCTTCAAATTAATTATAAATGGTTATAGGATGCTACACTTTACTTCCTATCATAAAATCATTCCCCGTTAATGTGATTTATGGGAATTTTAGGCTAATTAATTGGTGAAAACCATGTATTGGTGTTTTAGGCTATGAACTATAGTAAAATCAATGGATTTTGATTTCTAACGCCTAGAAATAGAGAGTAAGATGTTAGTTACTCCTTGTTTGCTATTTTTAGACAAAGAACAATCCAAAGTTGTAAGAAAAGTAAGGCTTTAGCGAATTAGTGCATTAGAGCTAACATTTGAGGTAGGTTATAATTTAAATCATAGTTATAGACTTGATTTGGATTCTATACTTACTCGTAAGTTAAATGTTTGTAAATTGGCCTTCAGATATACTTGTAATTGAAGAGTTGATTGATACTAGTTGTATACATGAAATGATGAACGTTGAACTTGACTAAGTTTCTAGACTAAGTGTGTACTTACATTATTGGTATAATGCATTTTATCCTTAATGATAAATGATTGTGATATTCAGAGGGTTACTATATCGGTATATGTTACTCATCTATTGATATCTAGAATGTCGAGTACCATATTGATACGATACATGGACAAAGTCGGTGCCATCCAGGACATGACCATTGGGCATATAAGTCCCCTTAGTATGTGTGTATAGATTGAGATGATGTTTTAATGGTTATGATGCATTTTGCATATTAATAGTCAATTGATTTCTTATTTGTATTTCATGAGATGTTGTACTGAAGTAGAGGTGGAATAAGTCTACTCTTGTGAGATGATTAAGTGGTAAATAGTTTTATGTGTTTATAATTGTGGTACTTTTTAGGAGTCATAGATCTTTCCCTTTGTTATTGAACTTATATCTGTGATTGTAACTGTTAATCTATTGATAGAATAAAGGTTGGTCTTGTTGAGATTATTCATTGTTAAGTGGTTTACCTGTGAGTGGTAATTATTGATTGAAATTACTTGTTATGTGTTCATTATTAATTTATTCATATTTGATTTATGTTTTAAGTGTGGGTATGAGTTAAGTTGGTCGATGATTCATGTTAGTACATAGTGTTTGTGCTGATACTACATGTATTCTTCTTTAGTTTAGTGCAAGCAGTGTTCTAGAGATTGAGACGAGACCTCGAATATGTGTATGACCAAAAGCTTTTAATCTAAGGGTGAGAATCTACCTTAAAGCAGTCATAGATCATGTCTATTCTTTCTAACAGTGATACTTTTTTGTTACTAGTACTGGATATTTTACTAGACAAATTTTTTATTTAAAAGTTCTTGTATGGCGACTTTCGGATTCTTGGGATATTTATAATAGGTAGTTGTTTTTTTCACAATTTATATCTAACTATTATTTTATTTGAATTTATTATTCTACTAGTTGAGAATTTCTTATTATTGCTTAAAAATGGTTGTGTCTAGATTAAGTTTGGGGTTAAACAATTCTCCCACTAAAGGATTAGGGTCGGTGTCACTCATGATCATTTGGATCGTGACACCTAATTATGTTTCAATCAAAATGGTGGTGTTTCTAGAGTTTACTTATTGAGATGACCTTTAATGCTTGATCGATAACGAGTAAGAGTCTAAGTATGGGGCGGTGTCGTGACATTGAAAACACATTTATTTAGTCATTATTTGTTTCACATTTAGTATTTCTATTGTCTTCTTGAGTATTAATTTTAGGGATTATGTTTAATAGTATATTATCCATGTGCATGATTAAAATGGTGTGACGATGGAGAATTTTAAACTAGAAAATAGCGTAAAGATCCTATTCAGCAGTGGCAACGTAGTCTGAAGCATGTGTTTTCGAACCCATATCCATCTCGACGCTAAATAATTCTTCCAAAACATACTATTTGTTCATACTACAAGTTTTGACTATAATCTAAAAATCATTCTTTGAGTTTCGACTAAAAAATAATATAAAATGTACTGTTGATGAGCCTTGGCTCTAATTTTTTCTAAAGCATGTTGAACTAAACTTTAAATATACAAAAATATTCTTCACTTTTAAAAATATATCAATATGCATAAGAGTATTTTATAAACTTTTCATGAAGTAGATTTTCATAATTAAAATAAGACTTTCGTAAAATCATGAGAGAACTTATACAAAATCTGAGATAATTTTCATAACTTCAAAGATGGACTCCATGAACACGAATAGAATATAGAAGCAAAGAATGAATTCAACTTATGACATTTCGAATAACTTCATGGAGAATTAAGGAATTTTATCAAGAGATAAAGGACTAGACTTTAAGAATTCAAAATCACAGAACCCTAACTTGCCTCATGAACTAAACTAAAATTGAACTTAGTTGTGGGAAAGAATAGGATTCGCACATTGAAAGTTTTAAACTTACATACCTAGAGGATGAAACTTGAGGAAAAACCGTTGAAGAGAAGTCCGAGCTTTCAATTTTTCTTAAAACTTGAGTGTTGGGGTTTGGGAGAAAACATTTTCTATGAGGTTAAGAATTAAAATACCCTTCATTATGTGGAATTTAGGGAATAGACTGTGTCTGGAAAGGGGGTTGCACTACAGGGGCCACCACAAGTCCCAAGGTGGCATGCAGCGAGGCCCATTGTACCCTCCCAGCCCCGTGGCGTAGCTCCCATCGCGTCCTTTAGACAATGTCTCACTAAAATATCCATAACATTTTGCTCTGAACTTGAATTGACAAATGGGGTCAGTGGCATTGAAAGGAATACTCAAAAACCTTTAATTTAGTGGGTATTGGGTCTTGTAACTCTTTATATTCAAGGAGGAATGCTCATTTAAAGTTGACCCTAGTAGAAACATATAAGATAACTTAATCAGTAAAGAAGCTTTCAACTCAATTATGTGCTAGGGATTTCTTATGACCTTAATTAACATCCAAAACACTTTCTACACTTGATGATTGAACTTTATATCAAGATACAATAAAATACGTCGAGTTTGGGTATATCTACATACCTAGAACGATTCAAATTTAGCCTGAAAGTTTGAGGTGTTACCCAGCAAGCAAAGCAACGATGTGATGAAGCATAGACCAATCTTAGTTTTTATTTTTCTCCATTTATTAATGACTCTGTTATTTTATTTGAAGATTTTTTCCACATATATAAATAGCCCATAAATGTAATTTTTATATAACTTTTGGCCTAGAGGGGGAGAAGAGTTGTCATGGAGGATGGATAAATTGATTTCATTTTTGCTTCTTCATACGTATTATATTTATGTTTTCTTTAGATGATTTGTCTTCATTTATTTATGGCAATATAGAGTTAAATTTCTTGTTCTAGAAGTATGGTAGTTCGTGATTATTGTAGTAGACTCTTAATTTGATTTGTGAAGATTACCATATTAGTTGTTTTTATATTTTTTTTGTTTTACTATTTTGTTGCTTCATGACCACTAGAATAAACTCATTTCATTATGAACTCGAAAGAGGAAACGTGTGTTAGAATGAAGACTAATGGGAGTAAGATCTTTTTTTAAGTAAAGCAAAGAATTGATTTGTGGATAGAACAATAATATACCTAGATTGTCTTACTTGGTTAGAAAACGAGGGAAGCAGTTGTGTTTGCATGTTCATTCTTGATCATAGGAATATAGATATAGAAGTGCATGTGAATAGACGATTAGAGGTTTGAAAGACCATAATCATGTTATTAATCCCGTAAATCAATAATTAGATAAATCAAACAAGTCGATGAAATTGATTACTCAACATAATTATTAGCGAATCCATAACCTTAGATCAACTTCAACACATTGATTATGTAAAAATTTGTTCTTCATCTGATTAATTGTTCATTAGTTATTTTTTTATTTTAAATTTAATTAATTCATAAATTCATCTTTGGGATTTACCGCTTGAATAAATAATTAGCATTAATTTAATTTGGTGAATAGTTAATCAATAAAATTCTTGTGCATACAATATCTGGACTCTCAATTCTATATCACTTGTACGACTGCATAAACTTTTGTGTGTGTTTGGATACAATATTTCTGTTAATATGGTTATAAACCCCAATATCTCTAACATTTTTAGGAGTTGTCTGGTTAGTAATATATTGTATTGAGCTTCTTTTCCGGCTACCTTGCCTTTTTTATTGTGACTTCTATCACCTTTTCTTGATATCTTGCCTTATTAATAGCTTGACATAATATATAAGGGTCCATCATTTTAACAATATGTTTGATATCCTCTTGAAGTCCTTTCAGGATAAACTCTAGAAAAATTCCTCTGAAATGGAAGGGCTTCTCATTAACACCGAAGACTTCAAGTCTTCAAACTTCCTCAAGGAATCATTGACTGTGTCTTTTTGTTCTATGTTTTGAATTTTCCCATGAGATTAGATTTGTTGTTGATTGCTTTCTCAAATCTTCTACAGATTTCTTCACATAATTCTTTCCAAGAAAATATTTCTGTTTCTTAAATGATAAGAGACATACCAAACTTCAGCCTTGTCATTCAAATGCAACATTGTCATCTATGACTTCTATTATGGGTAATTGGTGTGGTGATAATGAAAGCATCTTTCACACCTCAACCAAAATCAAGGGTCCTCACCACTCTTTCCACCGAAGTATGAAAACCCAATCTTGGATTCATGACTATGGTGGAAGGATCTCTTTATAACCATAGGATTCACCATCTGCTTTCATCTTTGTCTGATGTTGGATCCTTTCAGTAATGCTATCTTTCCTTGGTGCACTACCCAAAATTTCCGCATGATTTAGAGGCATCTTCTACACTAATAGATCTAATTTCTTACCTAGTCGAACTTCTTAGATAAATCCGACATGAAATTCTATAACTGATTTTCTACCTTTACTGCACCTCCAGTCAATTCACTCGAGTTTTTGTAACCACCATGGGTTGCCTTGTCGTGTCTCTGATACCAGATTTAATGTACTTTGAATTCCATAATGAAAAACTATAATCCAATAAATTTTATTGATCAACAATCTATGCAACTTTTAAAAATTCAAAAAAGAAAGGTTACACTCTTCGTTCGTCATGAAAATCCTGTAATGAAAAAATTGAGTAAAGATATAGGACAGAAGAACAAGAAGCATAATTTGGCAAGAGAGTTGAGAGGAAGTTAGGAAACTACCGGTGTTACATGCCCTAACAGAATTAGCCCAGTTTATTATAACCCAACTAGAACTATTTGAAATTAATGGCCACCATTGGATGAGTAACTGCTTCCATTTTTAATCACGAGTGTCCATCTAATTAAATGATGTTGATATCCACGTGTGCATCTACAGCTCACTACTAACTTCCTTTAACGTATACTATACTTTTCTAATTCAGATTCGTGATTCGTTTCTCTAGCCTTAATTCACAACAGCTTACCCCTTGGACCTAAGCGTTTATGACTCATCCCATGACTAGGTTAAATACCCTACCTTATAATTTAAATACCCTACCTTATAATTTAACACACTAAGGGTCGTTTGGTTGGAAAATTGTTATTTCGAGATAATTATACCGGGATAACTTATCACACCATGTATATGGGATAAGTTATCCCACCATGGATTAATCCCTCCAACCAAACAAGGGATTTAAGTGATCTTTTATTTTATCCCGGGATAACTTATCCCTTGGATTACTTATACCTCACACCAAACGACCCCAATGGATTACTGCTACTCAGCTATCTCTAGATCCTTTGTTAAACTATTAAATGTTGATTAAAAAAAAAAAGCTGATCCAGCTACCTGAATGATATACCATGGAAGAGAAAAATGTAAAAAAATATTAAACTGAAGCTTAGAGATAACAATACATAAACTCAAACTATTGCTAATATCTGTGCTTGGAAAAGTGAAGTTACTGAAAAATAAGCAAAGCTGCATGCTAGTCATCAAATCTTTCTTCAGTCTGATAACTACCTTCTCTCACCTTATTTTATGTTTCACCTTTCTCCTTATCATACACTACTACTAGATCTCCGATAGGGGTGGCAATTTCAGTTCATATTTGTGAAAAGAGTCTATTTAATTCATATTTATTGAATTGGATCACTCATATTTCAAATGGGTAAATATGGACTTCAACTCATTTTAAAAGCTCATACAAATATGGATAAAATGGGTAAAATATGAATACCCATTTAAACACAGAGATCATCCACCCATGCTTTATATTTCATTTATTTCTTCTTTTCTAGTTTCTTTTCTTTTTTTATTATTTTTTCTTTCTTTTTTCCTTTAATTTACTTTTTTGCTTTTTCTTTTTTTAAAAAAAATTTTACTCGTTTCTTATAATTTCTTTTCTTCTTTCTCATTTTTTCATCTATTTTTTTTATTTTTTATTCTTAACTTTTTTTCTTTGTATTTTTTTAAAATTTTCTTCTTTCTCATTCTTATTTGATCATTCGTATTCACTTGAGACCTACATGGGTTAATAAATATAAACTTCTAATTATCCCATTTAGCCTATACAATTCATAGCATCTCTTATCAATTAAATATAATCTATATATAGTCTCTCCCCTTTATTATTATTTTTTTTATCTTTTATTTTTTTCTTTAATTTACTATTTTAATTTCTTTTTTCCTTTAATTTACTTTTTTTTCATTTTTTTTTATTTTTTTCCACTTATTTTTTACTCGTTTCTTACACTTTTTTTCTTTCTTATTTTTCATCAAAAATTTTTTCTTTTTCAATTTTATTTATTTTTTCTTCACATTCTTTTTTTTTTTAATTTCCATTTCCACCTTTTCCATTCTTGGTTTGTCATTTTTGTCATTTTTCTTCTTTTTTTATATTCTTTTCCTCGTCTTTTTTTTGTCATTGCATTTTATATTTTATTTGTATATCAAATTTATCATTTATATTTGTATATAAATAAGTATCATCAATATGCGTATGGTTCAAGTTGTATAAACATGTATCATTTGATACAAATGTAACATTTGTATTTGTATAATTTAGCAATTGTATTTGCATAATTTTATTATTTTTATTTGTATTGTTCAATTTATATCAATAAA
>NC_061121.1:162753173-162775675 GCF_002878395.1 Capsicum annuum
ATTAGCCTTGCGTGCTATTGGAGAGACTGGCACAGATCACCTGCTACTATTCCTCAAACCACTGACTAACTAATGATAGTAGAAACAGCGAAAGACTACACCAGGGAATGCCTTCCAAAGGAAAGCCAATTAGATAGGAAAAAATCCTTTTTTCCTAGAGATTTCAACAAAGCTAGAGATTTCAGGAACGATCGATTTTAAAAGGCATGAAAGAAGCCATTTCAAAACATTTGTAATTTAAAACGATCAGATATTCAGATATAAAAACCAGCATCCGCCTGCTTAAATTATCTTTACCTTAATCCTCATGATTTGTTTCTCGAGACTGTACTGAAACAAAGTAGGTACTAATTTCTCTAAATATACTGATTTCACCTGGCTCTTTTAATAAACTTTCGGAGTTCAAATCAGTTTAATCAAAAAATTGAAAAGAGGCTACTATATTGTACAAGAAGTTAACATCATATGCCTAGGAACTGTTTTAAAAGAGACAATCTCGTGCCATCATAACCTTCTGATTCATATCTATTCTCGTTGGAATCACAAGCATCACACAGATTTCAAGGATCTCTATATGATATATCATGCATTCCCCCAAGAAGGAATATAAGCAAAGCAACAAAGACCCAGTTTAAGGCATTGCTAAGTTTTTCTCTGTTTCTTCAATAAAGTAACTCTTAGGCTTTGCTAAACTAGAGACACTCGGTGATTCAAGTATACTAATAAAATTCATATATCACAACTTGATTCAAAGTAACATTATGGAATAATTAACTAATATATGAAATTCAGCTTCCACTGAGCGAGAAACTCAGTCTAAAAGAGCACACTGAGATTGGAGCACACTAACAGAGAGTTTCACTTTCTCTACTCAAGAAATTCACTTTCAAGTTTCAACTATTGTAATAAAGTTTCAGAGTTAGCAGTTTGTGCTATTAAATCTCAACAGTATCTGTCACCAACAAATTTTTACTAACCGGTGAGATTAATACTCCCTTCATCCCAAATTATGTGACAATCTTTCCTTTTTAGTTAGCACCAAAAAGGAGGACACTTTTCTATATTTAGCAACAATTCAGCTTTTGAATACTCATTTTACCCAACTGAGATGATTTATAGCCACACAAATATCTATAACTTATTTTCAACCACAAGTTTCAAAAGTCTTCCTTTATTTCTTAAACTTCATACCCGGACAAACACCTTCACATAAATTTGGACGAAGGGGGGTAATACACAACACAATGATTTTCTGCCACAGCGTGTTTAAGATGTGAGATTCTTCCACTAACACCATCACAGTTCAGTGTTGAAGTCTAAAAGACATTCAATCGCAACTTGTGCATACCCTTACAAGAACTTCATCTTTAAATTACAGCTACCCAAATGTTACTATTGATAAACACAAAAGTACTACATAAAACAACTTTATGCAATGACAATATATATTTTTATCTGCTAGCATCATAATATCTTGCACACACATAAACTAATTTCATACAAACAACAGCTTTAGAATGCTTGTATGTAGAATTAGAGGACAAGGGCAGGGATAAGTTGTACAGGCTAGCCAAGGCAAGAGAGAAGGGCCCATGACCTGGACCAAATGAAGTGGCATCATGGATGAGGACAACAAAGTATTGGTGGAGGAGGCACTTATTAGACGGAAATGACAGTCATACTTCCCATAAACTCTTGAACGAAGAGGGGACAGAGGCATTGTGTTGGGGAAGTTGGAGTACTAGAGAAGTATCGTGCTTGTGGATATTGTAGGCGTACAAGGGTTCAGGAGGTTAAGGGTGATGTTCTTAGGATGTGTAGGGGCAATGCGACCAGGATAGATGAGATCCCGATGGAATTTTCGAAAATCACAGGAAGAGAAAGTATGGAGTGGCTAACTGAATTGTTTAATCTCGTTTTCAAGATGGTGAAGATACTAGAAGAATGAAGATCGAGTACAATGATTCCATTTTACAAGAATAAGGGTGACATTCAGAATTGCAACAACTATAAGGGTATCAAGCTGCTAAGGCACACCACGAAGGCATGACAATTTCTGAAAATCAAATAAGATTCATGTTGGGGCGCTCAACTATAGAAACCATTCATTTTGTAAAGAGACTGGTGGAGCAGTATAACGAGAGAAAGGACTTACATATGGTCTACATCAACCTAGAAAAGGCTTACGACAAAGTCCCAATAGGAGATCCTTTGGAGTTGCTCGGAGGCTAGAGGTATACCTGTTGCGTACACTAGGGCAATCAAGGACATGTATGATGGAGTCAAGACTTTAATAAGGACTATGGGAGGAGACCCGAAGCACTTCCTAATTTTAATGGGATTGCACTAAGGATCAACCCTTAGCCCGTTTTATTTGCATTGATGATGGATAAATTGATGAGACAAATTCAAGTAAGGTATCATGGTCTATGTTATTTGCAGATGGCAAAGTTCAAGTTGATGATACTTGCGGCACTAATGCTAAGCTGGAGGTTTGGAGATGATCAGTGGTGAAATTGGTCATTGCTATCACGATTGCGAGCAAGTCAAAGTCAAGGCCACGCAATTGCGAAGTCAACGAAAATTGAAAGTCAACCTCACGCGATCGTATGGGTCAAGATTGCGACATTGATCAAGAAAAGTTGCCAGGCGTCAGGGACAGTTCCGAAAATTCACAACTAAATCTCAATTCACATAAAACTCGAGTCCAACCTCCTTGTTAATCATCTTTGGCATATTTCTCAAGCTTGGAGGCAAGGGATCTTAAACCAACACCCTTGAAATTGAAGATTGAAAGTTTTGTTGTGACAAATTCTTAATCCTTTCTTCATTTCCTTGTTTTGTAGTGACTATATTTAGGTGTAGTTGTTACTTTTAATTTTGAATATTGATTTGAAAACATACCAATATTTTGCTTTTGATTTATATCATTTGCTCTTGTATTACTTGAATTCTTCTTAGTTTATGAATATGTTTGTGTTTATCTAATTAATCCCATGTTTTATTAATTAATTTTCGATGGGGAGTAGCTAACTCAAGGACTCAACCATTTACTTCGATTATACTTGAGAGAATTGATTGAGGTTGGAAAAGGTTAAGTAGCCTGATTTGGGGCGTATGTCCCATCTAATGGAATTGAACTAAAGATAGAAAAATTCCTAGCGTAGCCCAAGATTGAAACTATATATGTTGGCACTTGGTTAATATTTGAGAGAATTTAGCTAAGAAATTTTCACTTTTAGTCGAGAGACAATAGCGGATACTTAAGGTTCCAAGGCTAATTTGTTAAATTCGTGATTAATTAGTGAGTAATTAGTTAAATACAATGAGTTGTTGATAGAATTAATTTTTTTATCAATTCCCTTGTTTTCCGTCATTTGTGAAAGCATTGATCAAATGGTGCATTCAAATATTGGTTCTATCCCTATTTCCTTTTATTTCGAAAACCCCTAAAAAAATATTTTAATCAATTGTTTGGATTAGAGTAAGTAGCTTTAATTCCTTATTTTCTCAATCGTCGCTTATATTGTTCCTCTTGAGATCAACCTCGATTCTATAGTTGGGTAAATGTATTGCTAGCGACCGCGTACACTTTCTAATTGATTTTAGGAGTGCAATTGAGCATTATTAGGAGAGAGTGAGGCCACTTTCCAGTTGCCACTGGTGCACCGCAATGATAGATAGGAAATATTATAGTTCAAAGGAGTAACAACAACACCCCATAATTAAGTACTAAGTTGATGAGACAGAGTTAGTTTGGCGGAGATTTTAGGTATTCAATCAATAATCACAGAACTATGCCTCAATTCTAAACTACTTGTGGTTGGTTATCGTATCCTCACTATATCCATACATTTGCTTAATATCATACATATTTTAGATTTTTGTTAAATTTTTAACATATATAAAGCTAGAACCAAGGCAGTAAAACCACAAAGATATGTTGAATCCATTATGAGGCCCCCATAAATAGTAATTACTGATGTAGTGGCCCAACCTTGCTAATTGGAGATCCCATAATGAAGATTCAATGAGGTAATGACAAGTTGTCCACCAATTTCCACCAATTGAAGAAGTACCGTAGCTTTTGTATTATCTTAGTCCCATTGTGATTGATTTTAGTGGTACTTCAGGGTCGTTTGGTTGGTGGTTAGAGTTGGGCAAATATTATAAATAAAGGGTTTGGTAATTCATGTATTACTAATTCATGTATTTTTTTTGAACATGTACTACTAATTCATGTATTAGGTATTCTATCTTCTACACTGCATAAAATAATACATAAATAAACTCATAACTTAAAACATATTTTGCCTATGTGGGATTGTAAACTGGCAACAAACATCATACCTTGTGCGTCGAATTTATACATAGCAACTAAAAAATGCTGCCAAACATGGTACTCATTATGCTAGTTTAATATAAGAATAACTCACTTTCTAACCAACAACTAAACGACCCCTTAATGTAATGGCTAGGAAGAACACGTGCTTTGAATGAATTCGCAGAAAATTATGTAAGATATGTTTCTGGTACACATATCTTTGAAAAAATTACCTATTTGACAGTGGTTGTGAGGCTGTCACTAATGAGATTGGGTTTTTCTTTAGAGCACTCAAGATACTAGTGCAAGCCAGTTAAAGCTCGATAAAATTTTGTATAACGTTTGTGATCGAACTAGAAAATCCCAGTTCAAGACAAGTTCACTAAGGTCCTTCCAATCGAACTTCTTCATAGTAAGTAATGTTCCAAGTCCACAAACAACCTTTATTTATTGCATTATACATGGTTGCTTTTGTATTCCCTAAATTCTTGAATCATGTAGGGATTGTTGAAATTTATTTCGAGTGATTCAAAATTTAATGGTCTATTGTTGAAAAGGCACAACATTTTCTGAAAAGTTGTGGCCAAATATTTTTATTTTTATGTAAATCTACTTTGAAAATGTTATACCTTTTCAGTATAAACACATTAAAGTTGGAATCACTAAAAATAAATTCCAACAATCCTACATATGATTCAAGAATTTAAAAAATACAAAAGTAGTTTTTATATGCAATAGGTGAAGGTGTTTTATGGACTAAACCTCATCTAGGATGAAAAGATATACCCGATCCTTATAGAGGGGAACATCTATCTTTCCATTCTCCGATGAATACCTATTCCGCCGTTTAGGAAATCAGCGAGTTGTGTGTTTCCATGTCAACATTTTTATACTCTTCATCGTGCTACTCTCATCAAGTGTCCTTTTTGCTTCATTCATCCTAAATTTCTCCAAAGGAACAACAACATACCCAGTGAAATACCACATGTGGGGTCTAGTGAGGGTTGGGTGTACGCAGACCTTACCCCTACCTCACGACGATAGAAAGAATTTTTTTTTTCTTCAAAAGAAGTATTAAAATTAAAGAGTTCTTATGTGAGGGCACATCAGAATATTTCTGAGTGGTTCGTTGTATCATAGGAGTAAAATGTAATTTTCTTATTGTCACCTAAACAGCAGCAAAAATCTACTTGGAAGACAGTGCCTTCCATAGCATGCCTCGAATCAGTTTAACACATCCAACTCTATGTTATCTTTTATCTTTAACTGAACTGTCATGTTGACTAATTAAATGATCTTCTAAGTGTTACAATCTCTAGCACTTTTCCAACACATCCAGAAAATTGCATTATAGATACCATAAGTAACTTCAGACTTGGGAATTGAAAAAGGCACAAAAAAAACATATCTCTTTCCCAGTTTTCAATTAAATCAACATTGTAAAGGTTGTTAGTTGTGACAATTTCTATGAATTTCTATATATAGCCGAGCCAAGACAGCGGTACTACTTACACACGGGATCCGTCTCTGTAGAAAGTCATTCAAAATCCTATGAGTAATACCATTTAAGAGAACGAGTGTTGAACAAACCACAGCAAAAGCTTCCATTTTACAACCATGTCATTGTTGTGAAAGTTGTTTGTTATTATAATATAGTTCAAGTTCTGATCAATTCCAGACTAGCAAAGGGGAATTTCCAAGTCAACATCAAGTTATTTGGAGTGCTTCAAAAGGACCAAGATCAAAATAAGAAGTTCAAGAGAAGCTGTTGTTTTTGGGAATAATAGATGTGGACCACGATCGCGGAAGAAGATGTGTGATAGCAAAAGGGAATCATTTGTCAGGCCATCGTGTTCGCGGGACTCCGAGTGCAATCAGAAAAGTCAACCAAGAAGTTAAAAATCCCTTAAAAATCCCAATCGCAATATAAAGGTTGCATTCGCAGTAGGGCACCACATAACCAAGGGTCACATTCGTAAGGCGGCGATTGCCGTAGCAGACAAGAACCTCAGTATCAAAGTGTGATCGTGAGTAATGGCCATTCAAGGCCAGAATTTGAAACGTTAATCAAGGCCCATTTGGCCATATATGTAACTAATTGTAGGTTACTACTTACTATAACTAGTAGCACTTTTAAGTCATTTTCCTTTGTTTTGGGATGCATGATGAATTGATGAATGCTCTTGTGAACCATAGGGTTATTAAGTTAGGATTTAGGGATTATCTTAGTTCTCTTTCACAACCTCTCGTGAATTATACCCTAGCTAGGTAATCCTTGCATGAGTTCATCTATCTTCTTTCTTTGGGCTGTTCCTTCATTTGAATGTTAATACAGTTAGTGTTAGGTTATCCTTCTAGTGTTAGGAATGTTAATATAGTTATTGTTAGGTTATCCTTTGAATGTTCTTGATGTTAATTGATTACATTCTAATTACTTGATTTTCTGGCTAACTAGATTTGTGATTATTGTCGAGTTATTAAGGAGAAAAGTCCCAAAATAGTCCCTTAAAGGTTTGGGTTTAGACTCAAAATCATCCCTTAAATATATATTAGAGCACTAAGAGTTCTTATAGTTTTCAAATATGGTGCATTTTTAGTTCTGATGGATTTGAAATCTATTAAAAATTAACAGAAGCCTTCTCTTTACCCACCCAATACAAAATAACCCATTTTCAAACCCAAAAATCAAATCCTTCCCTCCTGATCTGAAGAAAACAGAGGCTCTGTAGTTATGCAAAATTTTGATTATAAATTGGCCATAGAGGAAGAACAAGACAATATGATCGGCAGCCATTGATTTTCATTTATTTTTATCACAATTCCCACAACCAACTCACTCTCCATTTTCTTACACATCAATACAGCAAGACATGCACCATATATAACACGTCATAGAAGACCTCCCCTGCTCTTCTTTAAGAGGCTGTCTAGACACATTATACACACACACACACATATACCACTCAAAACCCAAAATAACATTTACTACCACCCTCTCATCCCTTTTCCACACAAAAATTAAAAGGCTTTCCTCCAAAACCTCAGCACATACTGACAGTTTCATACAACAACAAGCAATAAGAAGTGTCGGAAAAAAAGTGAAAATGGGCAATTTGTATTGGGTGGGTTTAGAAAAAAGGGGTCATTTTATCCATCAGGAATGATGTATATTTAAGGAATAATTTTAATCAAAATCCAAACATAAGGGACTATTTGGGGAGTTAACTGAGTTATCAATTGTTCACCAATCGTTCTACTTAGTTACCGAGGTTCAAGGTTGGGTATGTTTACATGCAGGATCTATGTTGGCAGAAAGAAAATGAATTACAGATCCCTTTTTTCCACTACAACAAGAAGAAGGAAGGTAGGTACCTACCTTGTAAGAACCATCAGCTTGGGCTATGCCGAGTCGCTTGATCTCTTCTTTGAGTCGTTCAACCTCTTCTTCAACGTTCATGCTTCCTATTACTACAGATCTATTTTCTTCTATAACTTTTACTATTTCCGCTTTATACATTTTCCCTACTCGAAGAAACCCTCTTTTACCTTTCCTAGTCCGTCCTTCAAATTTCAAAATAATCCCTCAAGTATTAATTAAGTAGTTTTGGTCCTTCAACTTTGTTGTTTTTCGTCTCATTTACCAAATTATGATTATGATTGTTAAAGTTCATCATAAAATATCCAGAAAATCCAATATATTATATAAATAAAATCATAATCACCCCTCAAAAATCTAAAAGTTACGCCAAACTCTTAAAATAAACCAAATCAAAGTAAAACAATTCATGATCTCTACAAACGTGAGCTCCCATTAATTTTTTATATTTACACAATTCTTATTAAAACTGACGATCAAGTAACCATCTTAACACCAAATGTGTGCATTTCTCCCAAACTTAAAAGAATAAAGTTGTTCAACCGACACTTAAAAGACTGTTTTGAACCAACTGTCAAAGATAAATGACCATATTTGTATTTCTCCCTTAACTTGATTAATATTTTTTTAGAAATATTATCTTCCACAAACTGCATACCAATATCACCTAACCCCTCTCTTTCCTCACTTGCCGAATCTGCATAGACATATTTCATCTTTTTTCGTCAAATGTTTATACCTTAATATAAAAAGAAATTAACTTTTTTTTTGGATGACACGGATTTATATTATAGATATTAAATCATTATAGTAGATACTAGTAACTCTCGAGCACTAGCTAATACAGATAAGTTACCATAACAAACTAACTTATTACATGAAGGCCTACATACTAGCCTAGATGTTAAGGTTCCTTGTTGATCTGCTTGAAGGAGGGATAAGGCATGAATTGGAGGAGATGTCAAAATAGTAGTGTGGGTGGATATGTTAGCTTGACACCTATTTTACATAAAAAGTCGACAACCTCATTAACCTTGTAAAAGTTATGGCTGAGTGCTGGACTCCCCAGCTTCTTTAACAATGACCTGTAATCGAAACATGAATGCCATATAAGGGAGTGGTTGTTTCTATAATGTCAAAAATTTTGGTTGAACCTACTTCTATTTCAACAGAATATCATATGTTAGTGTTAATTCAAAACCCTTAAGAAGAGTTTGTAACTCTGTTGATGTGGATTTTTGTGCCTTACAACACACCCACAAAGCCACATTTCCATTCTCTGTTGGAGTTATGAATTACACCATTGATGTTGCCCTTTGCAGAACCTTAATAAAGGAGCCATCAAAGTTTAATTTAAAGAAGTTAGCTAGGGGTTTGATCCATTTTAAGGGAGCCAATATGAGTTTCAGAGTTAGTAATATGGTACTCGTTATGCTAGTTTAATATAAGAATAATTCACTTTCTAACTAACAACTGAATGACCCCTTAATCTAATGGCTAGGGAGAACACATGCTTTGAATGAATTAGCAGAAAATTATGTAAGATACGATTTTATTACACATATCTTTAAAAAGAACCTATTTGACAGTAGTTGTGAGGTTGCTACTAATGAGATTCGATTTTTGTTGAGAGCACTCAAGATACTAGTGCAAGTCAGTTAAAGTTCGATATCAATTTTGTATAATGTGTGAGATGCAGTCAAAATCCAACTAGAAGGTCCCAGTTCAAGACTTCAGTTCACTAAGGTCCTTCAAATCGCATACTAAGGGATGTTCCAATTTCACAAGACAACCTTTAATTTTTGCATTATAGATGGATGCTTTTGTATTCCCTAAATTCTTGAATCATGTAAGGATTGTGAAATTTATTTTGAATGGTTTAAAATTTAATGTGTGTGTTGTTGAAAAGACACAACATTTTTTGAAAATTTGTGGCCAATCTTTTTATGTTTAAGTAAATCTACTCCGAAAATGTTATATCTTTTCAATATTAAACACTTTAAAGTTAGAATCACTAAAAATAAATTCCAATAATCCTACATAGGATTCAAAAATTTAAAGGATACAAAAGTAGTTTTTATAAGCAATAGGTGAAGGTGTTTTATGGACTAAACCTCATTTAATATGAAAAATTATACTCGAACCTTATTGATGGGCACATCTATCTTTCCATTCTCCGATAAACACTTATTCTACCGATTAGGAAATCAAAGAGTTGTGTGATTCCTTGTCAACATTTTTATACTCTTCATTGTTCTACTCTCATCAAGTGTCCCTTTGCATTCATCCTAAATTTCTCCAAAGGAACAACAACATACCAGTGAAACCCCATATGTGGATTTTCTTCAAAAAAAATTCAAAAATCTAAGAGTTCTTATTTGAGTGCATATCGGAAAATTCCCGATTGGTCCAATGTATCATAGGAGTAAAATTTTATTTTCTTATTGTCACCTAAATAGCAGCAAAAATCTACTTGGAAGACAACACCTTTCATAGCATGCCGCGAATCAGTTGAACACATCCAACTTTATGTTATCTTTTATCTTTAACTGTATTGTTATGCTGACTGATTAAATGTTCTTCTAAGTGTTACAATCTCTAGCACTTTCCAACGTATCTAACGAAAATGCATTACAAATCCCATAAGTTACTTCAGAATTGGGTACTAAAAAAGGCACACAAAAAACATATCTCTTTCCTAGTTTTCAATTAAATCAACATTGTTAAGGTTGTTAGTTGTGACTATTTTTATGAATTTCTATATATAGTCGAGCCAAGACAATGGGTATTGCTTACACACTAGATCCATCTCTGTAGAAAGTCATTCAATATCTTATGAGTATACTATTTAACTAGATGCATGTAGAACAAACCATAGCTAAAACATTCATTTTCTAACCATGTCATTGTTGTAAAAGTTGCTTGTTATTATAACACCATTCAAGTTTTGATCAATTCTAGACTAGCAAAAGGGAATTTCTAAATCAATATCAAGTTATTTGGAGTGCTTCAAAAGGACTAAGATCAGAATGAGAAGTTCAAGAGAAACCAATGTTTTGGGGAATCACAGACATGGACCACGATCGTGAAAGAAGATATAATGATAGCCAAAAGGGGATCATTTTTCAGGTGGTTGATGACGTCCAAACAACACCTTCTCTTATAAGGTGATACGGTTACTGTTAAAATATAGTAACCCAATAAAGGTTGGGGCCAGATCCCAAGGGAACACATGAAATCATGGATCTCAGCAGTTGCAGTCAATGGGCAGAACAAGAAAAGTAAGGGGGTGTAGTTATCACAAGCAAGTAACTATATCAACTTTGGTTATAATTAGTGTAGGTGACCACTAGGATTGCGGTCTCTTTGGCTTCTAAACTCCATAGTGTTATCGTGCTTTGCTGAACCAACCCAATACCTTGCATACAAAATTGATAAGTTATGTACCTTCTACAGTCTTTTGGACGAGCAGAAGGATTTTACCCTTTACCTTTTGAGTCTCAGGATATCGCCTTACTAACCCTTATCTTGATCTCAGTTAACTATTACTTTTTGAGTCTCTAGTTATTAGATGAAATCTAACCATCTTACTAAGATAGAACCTAAAAGCGTGGATAAATAGTTAAACTCTAAATTATTATTGTCTTTATCTTTTCCTAGTCATTTTTCCTCTTTTGGAGTAAGCAGCAATATCTAGGCGAGATCCTAATGTGTGCACCCATTAAAAAAACTATTATAATAAAAAGAAAGTAACACATGCATAGGTATTAATTTAGAATAATAACAACACTTCCCCTACTTCGTTAATCCGCCAGGGTTTCCATAACCCTAGCTAACCGCTCATACTTGTAAAGAAATTAATAACATTCATTGTTGAAAGAATAGATGAAATCACAATGATAAGAAGTGCAAAAACCCACAACCAAAACTGAATTAATTAACTAAAGTCAATACCGGAAAAACCCAAGATCAAAATTGAATCTTGGAATCAAAAGATGTTTGTGAATATCAAAAGTGTGTAACTCCGACTAAAAAACACATAAATGGTATTTATAGTACATGAGATAACCCTAATACCAAAGCCTAAATAAAATAGGAGAAAATTGGGTCGGTGGCCACATGTGGTCTGTGCCTACGCTCTAGCCCTGGGTGCAGGTAGTACCTACGGTCCTGACCTTGGGCGCAGGTACAGGGCATTGGTAGCGGATGAAAAAATCCTGCAAGTTCAACTCTCTGGATTTTGGACATCTGGTACTTTATTTGCGTACCTGCGATCTGTAGGTTGACTTAGTAGGACCTGGGAGTCATCTTTTCAAGTTTTCTTCAATTCTCGAACATACTTTGATCATGATCAAGTTGAAAAGTGTCCCAAACATCCATAATTGCTCCAAAAATACCTTTTTCACCTTTTTCACGAACTTCACATTCAAAACATGATTTCCTGCAAAACATACCCAAAAAGCATCATATCTAACAAGATAACCTCAGAAACTTGCAAATTTTCCTTATTTTAAGCGTCGAAAGTGCTATATTTCTATAACACATCAACACCCTCAACTTAGAATATTTTCATGTCCTCAGGCAACAAAACACAACAAAAATAAAAATGACGCTTTACTAGGAGAACCTAAGTTATTCAAGGCAGTCAGTCAACTCTTAAAACTCAAATTACAACATCCTCGTCCTATCTCACTTTTCAAAACCAATTGTATACGCACATGAAGCACAACAATGTGACACAATGGGATCAAGGTATGGAAATTGCATTAGCAACAGACAATCACTCATATGTACAAGTTACATTATCCGAAACATGCAAATAGGTAGCAATATAACTCAAGTGCCCACACAACAAGGATGTCTCACTCACTCATATAAAATAATGCATATCAATGTAGGGACGATCATGAGACACTCACACTCAGAAGAGAAGTTCTAATCGATGTACATCAAATACCATTGCTTATTTTCTTTACCTTTGCATTCAGATAGTCAAGTTAGGATCACTATAGGTCTTTTCTCGGATTGTAATGTAGGCCTGGGGGTTGGAATGGTACATATGGACATTTAAAGTGACTAGGCCTCCTTGACACTATACTAACCTTGGAGTCTCACTTACTAGCTGATTTCCTTTTTATTCCACCATTATTTATCCCCTTTTTACTATTGCACATTCAGATTGAGTGTGGTCTTTTATTCTTTCTTTTTCTCCATTTCACAATTTTTCTTTTCTTTTTTCTTTTTCTTTTCTCTTTTTTTCCTTTTTCTACCACACACAATCCTACTTTTTCACTTATTTTACCTTTTTTTATACCCACTCTATACTACGCACCCCTATGATAACCACCCTCTACTTAGGCATTTTCCCTGAGCTAAGGTGCACAATATCTAAGGAGCAACAGGGCCAAAATAGGTTGATTTTAATATAAATGGGAAGGTGAATGGTGAAATAAGAAAAATACGCTTATAAGGCTCAAAACAGGGATTAAGGGATACAATTCACACATGGAAGGTCATTTAGGCTAAAAGTGGACTAAAAGTAAAAACGATCTATAATCCTTTCCTAACCAACTATATTTCAACCTAGGCAAGACTAACGAAGCAAGTTCTGAATTCGACACACAAAGAGAACTAGGTAGTATCTCACACACAGCTGGCATAGAGTCAATATTACCATCTACTACCTATTTGGTTCATGCAATTGTTAGTAAGTGATTATCATATCCCTAATTCTAATGCCATAACAAGATCCACATTGTTCACACATATATACATTCACACAGTTTGAAAACACACAATTTTGGAGGGGTATAAAAAATCAATCAAAACATGACTACTGCCCTAAATACATAAAAATCTCTTAATTACGCAAAAACAAAACACAACATGAAATAAAACACAATACGATACAAAATTATCCTAGACATGTCTGTTCTACAATCATACCGCAATCGACGGGAAAAGAAGCACGACAATAAAAACTCACGGCTGCATAGTATGCCCACCTATAACTAAAAACTGATTGTCCTTAATGTACTAAAACAAAGTAAAACAGAGAGAGTGAGAACATACCTGGAACGCACTAGGCGTCTGAATCATAAGCATCCCAAGATGGGGGCATAGTAGTTGGTGAAGGCAGTAGTGGAGAAGTGCACTACTAGATGATGCTCCCGCTGTTATAGATGCACACCTCTACCTATCTACAAATGCAGAATTCATTGAATTATTCTTAGCCTTTTTAACGATCTGGTCATATAGTAAATCAGGGTCCTATAAGTCATCTATATGACCTCTCTTAGCCCCAACTTCGAGGAGCTTCTCAATATCCTCCACGAATAAATCAAACTATATCGGTGTGCGCAAAGGTGATATTTGGACCACCTGGGTATAACTAAGAAAGTGGATGCAAAATGACTGTTTGTGAGAGAGCGTACCTCTTCTCGTAATATATCAAAATCCTCCCCCATTTGGGCTAGATTCGGTTCATCTATTTCAGTGAATCGGGCTGTAACCTGTCTCTCAAACTTATCAAACCGTATTAACACCTCCTCTTAGATAATGATACCATTGCTGTCAAAATATAGTAACCCAACAAAGGTTGGGGTCGAATCCCAAGGGAATACATGGACTCATAGAGTTCAGATGGTTTAATCAATGGGGAAAATTAGGAAAGTAAATGAGGGAATTTGAATGGCAATATCAAACAAAGAGCAAATATCAACTTCGATTGTTATCAGTATTGGTGAACATTGGGATTGTGTTCCTTCTGGCTTCTCAACTGCGTAGGCTTATCATTCTATATTGAACCAACCTGATACCTTGCATGTAGAATCGATAAGTTATTTACCATCTACAGTCTTTTGGATGAGAAGACAGATTTCACTCTTTACCTTTTGAGTCTCAGGATGTTGCCTTACTAACTTATATCTTGATTCCACTTAACTGTTACCTTTTAAGTCTCTAGCTATTAGATGAAATCTAACAATCTTACATAGTTAATACCTAATAGCATGGATCAATAGTTAAACTCTAAATTACTATTTTTATTATCTTTTCCTAGTCACTACTCCTCTTTTGGAGTAACTAGCAATAATCTAGGTGGGATCTTAACGTTGGCCACTGCTAAGAAATCTATTATAGTAAAGATAATGCAATGCATGCCATGGGTATCGGTTCAATTTAACAATCACACTTCCCTACTTTGTCAATCCACCAGGGTTTTCACAACCCTAGCTATGGGTTTTAGCCGCTCATGCTTGTAAAGAAATCAATATCATTCATCATTGAAACCAAAGATGAAATCACAATGATACGAAGTGTAAAAACCTACAATCGTAACTGAATTAATCAACTGAAGTTAATACAAGAGAATCCCAAGATCAAAATCGAATCTTGGAATCAAAATATGTTTATGAGTATCAAAAGTGCGTAACTCCTACTAAAAAAACATAAAGGGTATTTATAGTACATGAGGAAACCCTAAAACCAAAGCCCAAACAAAATAGGAAAAAATCAGGCCAGTGGCCATATATGGTCTGCACCTGCGCTCTAACCTTGGGCATAGGTAGTAATTGTGGTCCTAACCTTGGGTGCAAGTAGCGGATGAAAAAATCCAGCAAGTTCAGCTCTTGGTATTTTAGACTTTTTGCACTTTCTTTTCCTACCTACGGTCCGTAGGACCTACTTGCGGTCCGTAGGTTGACTTAGTATGTGCCGAGAGTCATCTTTATAGCTTTTCTTCAATTCTCAAACATGCTTTGATCATAATCATGCTGGAAAGTATTCTGACAAAAGTAGCCAAAAACATCTTTTTTCACTAACTTAACATCCAAAATATGATTTCCTACAAAACATACCCAAAAAGCATCATATCTAACAAAATAAACTCAAAAATTTGCAAATATTCCTCGTTTTAAGCATCAAAAGTGCTATATTTCTATAACACATCAACACCCTCAACTTAGAATGTTTGCATGTCCTCAAGCAGCAAAACACTACAAAATAAAAATAATATTTAACTAGGAGAATCTAAGTGATTCAGCCTGCCAGTTAAAACTTTCAGCTCAGAACACAACACCTTCTCCAATCTCGTTTTTCAAAATAATTATGTATGAACATGGAGCACAACAATGTGATACAATGGGATCAAGGTATGACAATTATATTAGCAATAGACAACTACTTATATGTATAAGTTACACTAGCCGAAACAAGCAAATAACTAGCAATATGAATTAAGCACCCTCACAACAAAGATGTCCCACTCACTCATATGAAATAATGCATATCAATGCAGGGATGGTCAAAAGACACTCACACTCAGAAGAGAAGTTCCAATCAATGCATGTCAAATACCATAGGCTTGCCCTTTTTTCTTTACCTTAGCATTCAGATAGTCAAGTTAGGATCACTATAGGACTTTTCTCAGTTTGTAATATATGGTTGGGGTTGGTATGATACATATGGATATATCAAGTGACTAAGCCTCCTGGGCACTACACTAACTTTGAAGTCCGCACTTTAACTAAGTTTTTACTTTATTTCTACCCTTGGTTCTCCCTTTTATTCTTTATTACACATTCAGGTTGGGTGTGGTATTATATTCTTTCATTTCTCTTTTTTTCTACCACATCCAGCCCTACTAACTTTTTCTCTTATTTTACCCTTTTTCAAACCCATTTTACACTACACACCCCTATGAGAGACACCCTTAAACTTAGGTATTTTGCCTGAGTTAAAGTTCACAACGTCAAAGGAAGAACAAGGACAAAACAGGTTCATTGTAATATAACTGAGAAGGTAAAAAGTTTAACAAGAAAAATAGGCATTCAGGCTCAAACAAGGATCAAGGGATATCATTCACATATGGAAGGTCATTTAGGCTAAGTGTGGACTAAAATAAAAAATGGCTCATGATCCTTTCCTAACTGACTATCTTTCAACATAGGCAAGACTAACCAGACAAGTTTTGAATTCAATATACAAAGGGAACTAAGTAGTATCTCATACGCACATGCACAGAGTCAATATTACCAACTACTACCTATCCAGTTCATGCAATTGTTAGTAATGATTATCATGTACCTAATACTAATGCCATAACAAGATCCACAATGTTCAAACATATATACATATATATTGTAACACCCCCAAAATCGGGTCCCGAGATGTCACACGATGCTTAAGATCATAAGTGACCCCAAGTTAACCCTTCACTGGCATAACTCATAAGCAACTGAACAAAAGTATAAATCTATACAAATCTGTAGAAAATAAATCTTTTATAAATATGATAGATACAAAACTAAATTTACAAGATTACCACTCTACTTTTACAACCAAAACTGAAATGGAATACATCAACTTCTATTGACTGTCTATGAAGCCTTTACTAGTACTGACTGTAGGTAGCCGGATCATGACTCTCGACTAACACAACTCAATACGACTGAGTAAAGAAAATACAACACTTCTTGAACTGTATAACTAAAGCCCTTGAATCAAAGGGACTCATCACCTGCTGACTGGATGCCGCAAACTGACTGAATCTGAAGATGTATACTATACCTTGTACCTACATTCTGAGAAAATATAGCCCGCATACGAATATGTAGGTCAGTACCATAGAAACGTACCAAGCATATGGGGTGAAATGCATATATAAAATAATATCTTAATATCATCATAGTTTATAAAATTATGCATGCTGATATAAATGACTCACTTAGCTCGAATTAAAATCATCATAATCATAAGAGAGTAAAATATATCAGGTGAAATATGTGAGTCATCATAATAAATCTCAATTCACTTCAATCTCGATTCCAAATCATCAAAGCAATCAAATCTCATAACAATTCTCTTTGGAATATATGTTCATTAAATCTTTCGAAAACAATGACTTACTCAAACTCAGTCTTCCAAAAAAATATGTTTTCATCTCAGATAGAAGAATAAGACTTTTCACATTAGATAGAAGAATACACACACACATGTACTGGGAGTCTCTTACAACCGACATAAACCATGTGAGCTACATGAAGTCCAACGTCCAACCCACGTTGGGGAGAGCTGTCCTATCCTTGCCATTGGAGTAGGACCTTAATCATTCTTTTCACTAGTGATCACTATATCAATTAGCCTTAGGATCACATCTTACGAGGGCACATAGTTCTAGGGAGTACCAATCCTGCTATACCTCCCGCTCGGTGCTAAAGACTACTCCCGGGCTTAGCTCAGATCTTTTCAAAAGAAAATCCACTAATAAATATTTCAACAACTCACAACGGGAGCCATCATGCTACCCCTTTATCATAATCAATCAAAAAGTGGATTTCTTTTCTCATTCAAGTTAAAAAATAACTCCTTCAAGACCAAAAGGTCAAATCAATCCAATCTCAAAGTGTATATAACACATTACTTCAACAAAATATAAATTCAAATTGGGTTCAATAACCCATATATCAATAATTGATCAAAACATTTCAAGATTCACACTTTATATATCAAACATGTATGATTCATACGAAAATTTGGAAATTTATCTTTAATCATGAATATTCACATCAACGCTCATGAAATTCATCTTGAAAACATCAAAAATGTTATAATTTCTTCAACAAGAATATAGATTTCAAATTTTCATCTCAAATTCATAAGTAAAGCATGTAAAATCATATATCTTTGTAAAATAATACAAAATTTGGGCACAAGAACGAAAAGGTGTTCTTATTGAAAAATCCCACATACCTTAAACTTGAAGCTTTGAATGAACTCTTGACCTTGGGACTCTATTCGTGAAAATAATGAGTGTTTCTTGTAGCCATCCAAATGGAGATTCCGAATCTCGAAGAATTATTGAAAAATCATGGTTGAATCTTGATATATTTGAATTTTTAGGTTGAAACCCTAATGAATGTTCTTGGTGATTTTGAGATAAAGTAAACTTATCTCATAATCACCAAGAACATTCATTAGGGTGTTTTTGGCACTTGAAGTGAGGTATGCAGTGCATTGCTTATCGCACACATTTAAGTATGCGCCGCATTACTTATCGCACACATTTAAGTATGCGCCGCATTGCTTATCGCATACCTATTCCAGTAGCCATGTGCAATTGGTTAGGCAATGCACTCTACTTCGCAAAGCCATAGCTCCTTGCTCGGGTATCAAATTTTAATGAAATTGGTATCGTTGGAAAATTAATTCAATCATCTACAATTTGATAGGTTTTGGGATGAAAAATTCCATGTATATTAAGAGATATTCACATTTGAAGTTGACCCTTGTAGAATCGAATGTCAAACTTTGGATGAATCAATTTGTCTTAGCTCAACCTTATCCTATGTCATTGCTATAAACATTTTCCACCTCTAAACTACTCCATAGACTAGGATAATGATCATGAAACTTGTATTCATATGAGAATCACTTGGATTAGAGCTTAGACGCGCAGGAACGATGGTTAGAATTCTAGCACGAAAATATGGGGTATTACATTATCTCCCCCTTGGGAACATTCGTTCTCGAATATGGATTATTAACCTGAAACACAGAGGAATATTAGTCTTCAAGCTATCATGTGTAACTGATAGATTGAATCACTGGATCTCAAGAATAATGAGCTACTGAACTGGTCTGGAAGTGCATGAATCCTCAAGAAAAATAACTATATGGCTAAGATAGAAACGAGAGTGTCAACTTATGAGTAACCATTTTTGCACTGGATCTGATCTCATGAGAAAGGATGAGAGTTTTATGACATGAAAACTCAGGGTATTACAACATCCCCCTCTTGGGATCGTTCGTCCCTGAATGATAATAATTTGATAAAAATACTAGAAAGAGACTGTGATACTACACAAGATACTTACGAACTGAATCTTGACTTAATATCTGAAACTGATGCATGAACTGAGCTAAATTCGTAATTTAATTGGACACAAAAACATTGCCTCTTGGAATGTACATACGTATAAGACTGCGGATAGTAAGACTAACTGGAAAATTAAGAATCTATAGGAGCTTATCTCCTTGCTTGCTAAACTAGATTACAGGTTATATAGACTGGATCATACTGACTACCCATACTCAAATGGAGTATTTCTTCAGCACTTTTCTACGAAATTCTATTGACATTAGGGAGCAAAGAATTTTGGGCATGCTCTGAACAAGACATTTGACTAAGGAATTACAACATTGATATAACTCTATAGCATGAAATATAAATATATAACTCATAAACTAGGATAGAATTGCTATGCCACAGGCAACGCAACTTCTTACTTTCAAGCTTAGCATCACTTCTCAAATGCTCTCTCAACTATACTATTCCCCATAAATACCATACTCATTTGATTCAACTTATAATTCTCATATTGGCAATGATAAATCTTTCTACTAAGGTCTAAACTAAACTAAGTTCTCTCACCATGATCAAGCCTAACACTAAATCACAAGATACAACATGCCAAACCACAATACTAGTCTAAACCATAAGGTTCAATATTCTATATCTTCTTAGAGCTCACACCTTAAGCATAACATGCCTTACCATTTCAATGACTAATTTAAAACTCTTGATATAGATTGACTAGTGCATATTGCATTCATCATCTTACACCCAACATGGCATTCAAGCCTATCATTAAAAATCACATATAACTTGAAGGCAAATACCCCTGAAGGCATACTTTGTATATTCTCTAAACCTTTATCAACAATAATTTTCTTGCACTATTCTTAAGAACATACACATAAATTCTAACTAACCATGACATGTATCAAAGACTTGGCCTCAATCTTACTTCACTCTTTAGCCTTAGATAGAAAAACATAAATAATCTTTCTTAATGAGAGTCATCAACTCTCTCACATATAAACCATTGCTTATCCACTATCATCACCACTATCTTAACATAGGAAGAGGTCACCGAAGGGATAACACATAAGAACCTGAAGCACGGAAACTACACTACATAACATTAACACTTATCTTAGTCCTGAGGAATAAAATATCAAAGGCATAAATTCATTAAAGAAATCTAAGCTGAGGACATGCATGATATAATGCGAACTTCACTAATATCATGGGTTTAAAAACTGGTAATACTCTGAAACATGAGTTCATACTTATCATGAGCTATTCAACATAAGACTGGAGTTCATAGATTCATGAGAGATAATTCAAATCACAGAGTGAAGCTGTTACATACTTGCTAGAAGCTGAGAATGGACTTGAGCATACATGATGGGTATAAGCATAGGCATGTGGCATGGATTTATCATGCAAGTGATGGATTTGGTGTTATAATGAATGAAATCCAAGGAATACTCTAGAGTAAGAAGGGATCACTATCTCATCATAACTCATTATTGACATGTATTACAGTCTAATTCTCAAAACTCGGTTTGGTTCTTCACTAACCATCTCCCCCTTAGGTCAAAGCTGGTATTCTAAGTATGATGGTCTACTCCATATCCTTGAGATTAAGCCATAATTTCATCATTCTATTACCTACACATAAATGCTAAACTCACAAGAATAAACTAATTTTGAACTTACCAACTTCATTCTTGAACAACCCATCCATATGTCATTCTTAATCTCTAGCTTCAATAATCATCATCAAAGACTTACACTCTTATTTGCAACCATACTTACATCTCTAATCACATAATCATAGCCTACTAAGATCACACTTCTATACTTATATTTTTCCCAAACCATGAGAATGATAATCATACTTAAAAGGCTCAACATCTTTAATCATAACTCCTTAACTTAGCTATTAAGAACATTATAAATTATCTAACTAGCCTTTCTCCACCCAGCAACTCAACGTTACTGCTAACCACACAACATGCAATAATCCTCAAAAAATAATGCAGCCCTATAGCACCTTGGTCATACCTCTACATCATACTTTATTATGAACACATGATCTTACATTCTTGCATACATTGTTCAGGCCTACTAGATCACCTCCATATAAGTAGAATCAACAACCGAACCCTCAACTGTTCAAACTTAATGTCTAGTGCTAAACATGATTTACAACCCAATCTAACACACAATTCTTACTTCAAAACTATAGAACACAATATTAAGAAAAACTAGTACACAATGACAATCGATCATAATCATATGGCCTATCTTATTCATAATCCGTTAACACATCCTCCTTCTTCACATCATTACTATTTACCCATCTTCACACCTAAATTACTTTCATGCTCTATAAATTTCAACTAAACTTCTTCTTGGAATCTCAGGAAAGCCTAAATTAACAATACTCAACCACTAAGTACTTCCATCAAAACCTATACTTTCCTAGCACAACAAATACCATCAATAACTCTTTTCATACTTCAAGCAAACAACAATCCACCTTAACTAATAATCTCCCTCTCTAACTTCACTAAACTAATAAATAAGGGTATATCACTTCATTACTAATTCAATTATAAGCAAAAATTTAGCTATACATATTCAATAAATCACCCTTACCACCATTCTTGCCACTATACTTCTAAACCTACAAGTTCAACTAACACAAGGCTTTCAACTAAATGTTACTACTTCTGTTACTATACAGAAACCCACACTTTTAACTAACACCAGAACAACAAGATAAACAACAAGTTGCTAGTGAATCAAAATAGGCCTCACACGGCTTCACTAGACTTTGGTTTTGTATTTTGATTAAGAAAATTATATGAATAACAAAGCAACTATGCTAGTGAATCGAAATAAGCCTCACATGGCTTCACTAGACTTTGATTTTTCACAAACATAATGAT
>NC_061121.1:162775775-162826896 GCF_002878395.1 Capsicum annuum
AAGAAAATTATATGAATAACAAAGCAACTATGCTAGTGAATCAAAATAGGCCTCACATGGCTTCACTAGACTTTGATTTTTCACAAACATAATGATAACAAGATTACATAATACAAGAGATAGAAACTTGACACATAACATTCAATGATCTAAGAATACACCTTACTCTGTCTTAATTAAATAACTCATAAGAACAAGGGCATAACTTAAATTTGAAGGACTTATAACACACTAGAAGGCTCTTCTCAAGCCACTTTATGAAACTTCTACCAATAAATATAAGAGCATTATCTGGGGAGGAAATTGGAACTTGCCGAACATGTTACCTCAAGAATAGTACATAGATAGAGAAGTATAGATTATCATTATGGATTCTGAGAAGAAATTTGAAAGCATATCTGACTCGAGGTTAGTGCACGATTTCTACACGCCTGATAAAGCACTTCAGTTTTTGGAACTCAAAAGCACTGATGAGATATTTTTCAAGCTCACTTACAAGAACATAACAATCTGTAGAGATTTAAGCTTCACTATTCTGATACCTTAAAAATAAGGCAGAGATGGCCTGACTAGAGTAAGATGAGTATCTGTATAAGTTTCTTGAAGAACTTTTCTATAGCACGATTTAAGACTTGAAAGAATGGAGACATTTCTTAAATGCCTTGTACCCTCTCGAAGAAAAGTACAGACATCTCCGTACCATTCCGCAAGACTCTACTAGACACGGCTTTATAGACACCCTAGGACACTTGAACTTTGTGCTCTGATACCAAGTTTGTAACGCCCTAAAATTGGGTCCCGAGATGTCACACGGTGCTTAGGATCACAAGTGACCCTAAGTTAACCATTCTACTGGCATAACTCATAAGCAACTGAACAAAAGTATAAATCTATACAAATCTGTGGAAAATAACTCTTTTCTGAATATGATAGATACAAAACTAAATTTACAAGATTACAACTCTTTACAACCAAAACTGAAACAGAATACATCAACTTCTACTGACTGCCTATGAAGCCTCTACTAGTACTGAATGTAGGTAGCCGAGTCATGAATCTCAATTAACCCAACTCAATATGACTGAGTAAAGAAAATACAACATTTCTCGAACTGTATAACTAACTCAAGCCCTTGAATCAAAGAAAATCATCACCTGTTGACTGGATGCCGCAAACTGACTGAATCTAAAGATGTACACTATACTTTGTACCTACATTCTGAGAAAATATAGCCCACATATGAATATGTGGTTTAGTACTATGGAAACGTACCGAGTATATGGGGGTTCAACGCATATATAAAATAATATCTTAATATCATCACAGTTTATAAAATTATGCATGCTGATCTGAATGACTCACTTAGCTCGAATTAAAATCATCATAATCATAAGAGAGTAAAATATATCGGGTGAAACATGTGAGTTATCATAATAAATCTCAATTCACTTCCATCTCGATTCGAAATCATCAAAGCAATCAAATCTCATAACAATTCTCTTTGGAATATATGTTCATTAAATCTTTCGAAAACAATGACTTACTCAAACTCAGTCTTTCAAAAAAATATGTTTTCATCTCAGATAGAAGAATAAGACTTTTCATATTAGATAGGAGAATACACACACACACATTGGGAGTCTCTTACAACCGACATAAACCATGTGAGCTACATGGAGTCCAACGTCCAACCCATGTTGGGGAGAGCTGTCCTATCCTTGCCATCGGAGTAGGATCTTAATCATTCTTTTCACTAGTGATCACTATATCAATTAGCCTTAGGCTCACATCCTATGGGGCACGTAGTTCTAGGGAAGTACCAATCCTGCTATACCTCCCGCTCGGTGCTAAAGACTACTCCCGGACTTAGCTCAGATTTTTTCAAAAGAAAATCCACTAATAAATATTTCAACAATTCACAACGAGAGCCATCATGCTACCCCTTTATCATAATCAATCAAAATGTGGATTTCTTTTCTCATTCAAGTTCAAAAATAACTACTTCAAGACCAAAAGGTCAAATCAATCCAATCTCAAAGTGTATATAACACATTACTTCAACAAAATATAAATTGAAATCGGGTTAAACAACCCATATATCAATACTTGATCAAAACATTTCAAGATTCACACTTTATATATCAAACATGTATGATTCATACGAAAATTTGGAAATTTATCTTTAATCATGAATATTCACATCAACGCTCATGAAATTCATCTTCAAAACATCAAAAATATTATAAATTCTTCAACAAGAATATAGATTTCAAATTTCCATCTCAAATTCATAAGTAGAGCATGTTAAATCATATATCTTTGTAAAATAATACAAAATTTGGGCACAAGAACGAAAGGGTGTTCTCGTTGAAAAACCCCACATACCTTAAACTTGAATCTTTGAATGAACTCTTGACCTTGGGACTCTATTCGTAAAAATAATGAGTGTTTCTTGTAGCCCTCGGAATAGGGATTTCGAATCTCAAAGAATTATTGAAAACTCATGGTTAAATCTTATGATATTTGAATTTTTAGGTTAAAACCCTAATGAATGTTCTTGGTGATTTTGAGAGAAAGTAAACTTATTTTGATGTCATGGGAGTTTAATCCCATGTTCTAAACATATATAGGGGTGTTTTTGGCACTTGAAGTGAGGTATGCGGCGCATTGCTTATCGCACACATTTAAGTATGCGTCGCATTACTTATCGCACATATTTAAGTATACACCGCATTGCTTATTGCACACATTTAAGTATGCGCTGCATTGCTTATCGTACACCTATTCCAGTAGCCAAGTGCGATTGGTTAGGCGACGCACTCTACTTCACAAAGCCATAGCTCTTTGCTCGGGTGTCGGATTTTGATGAAATTGGTATCGTTGGAAAACTAATTCAATTATCTACAATTTGATAGGTCTTGGGATGAAAAATGTCATCTATATTAAGAGATATTCATATTTGAAGTTGATCCTTGTAGAATCGAATGTCAAACTTTAGATGAATCAATTGGTCTTAGCTTAACCTTGTTCTATGTCATTGCCATAAGTATTTTCCACCTCTAAACTACTTCATAGACTAGGATAATGATCATGCAACTTGTATTCATGTGAGAATCACTTGGATTAGAGCTTAGACGTGTAGGAACAACGGTTAGAATTCTAGCATGAAAGTACGGGGTATTACATATATTCACACAGTTATAAAACACAAAATTTTGAAGGGGTATCAAAAATTAATCAAAACATGACTACTGCCCTAAATACTTAAAAATCTCCTAATTACATAAAAATAAAATACAATACAAAACAAAATTATCCTAGACATACCGGTTCTACAATCATGACACTGCCGATAGGAAAAAAAGCACGGCAACAAAAATTCGCGGCAGTATAGTATACCCATCCCCAGTAAAAACAGCGCACTATCCTCAATGAGCTAAGATAAAGTAAAATAGAGGAAAGTGACAATAAACCTGGGACACATTAGGCGTTCGTTTACCTTGGATTGCCTCCCAAGAAGCTTCTGATTTACTGTCGCGACACGACTCAGTTTCCTTGGCTACTCAGATTTCGCCAAGGTTTATTTCAGCACAAACTCTTACTTTTTCCAGGTTTGCCATATAGTGTTTCACTCGCTTCCCGTTCATTTTAAATGGGATATGACCGACATGCTTTATCTCAATAGCACCATATGGTAATACCTTAGCCGGTCCAGTCTATCTTTATTTTAGCTTGCCAGAAAAAAAACGTAGTCTTGAATTATATAACAAGACCAAATCACCGGATTTGAATATTCTTTTCTCGATCTTCTTGTCATGGTAACATTTTATTATTTTTTTGTATATAGTCGAGCTCTCATAAGTATGGAGTCAGAATTCATCCAACTCATTCACCTTGCTCAACCTCAAGTTTGCTGCATCACGCCACTCAAAATTTAGCATTTTCAACGCCCATAGTGCCTTGTGCTCAAGCTCAACTAGTAAGTTGCATGCTTTTCCATACAAGCTGATATGGAGAGGCACCTATGAGGGTCTTATAGGATGTCTGATAGGCCCATAATACATTGTCTAACTTTCTATACAAGTCAGTCCTATTGGCGTTCACAGTTTTCTCCAATATGGACATTATCTCTCTATTAGAGACTTCCACTTGCCCACTCGCCTGAGGATGGTAAGGTGTTGCCACCTTATGCCTTACACCATATCTATCAAGTAGTGATTCGAACAAACGATTGTAGAAATGTGACCCACTATCACTGATAATTGAATATGGAATACTAAATTGAGAAAAGATATTTCTCTTCAAAAAGGCAGTGATGCTTCTACCTTTATTATCCAGAAGGGCAACTGCCTCCACCCATTTTTATACTTAGTCAACAGCTACCAGAATGTATCTCATGCCATAGAAGCTCACAAACAGGCCCATGAAGTCAATGCCCCACACATCAAATAACTCCAACTCCAGAATAGGTGTCATGGAGAGTTCCTGACATCATAAAGTATTACCTTGACGCTGATATTGGTCACAGGCTTTTGCAAAATCATGAGCATCTTTGTAAATTAAAGGCTAGTAAAACCCACACTGTAGAATGATATCGGTTATCCATGTGCCATTGTGGTGACGCCGACTGGTGAAGAATGACAAGCTTCCTAAGTGCTCATCATCTCTACCTTTGGAATACACCTCCGAATCACTCCATCAGCGCAGGCCCAAATACGGATCATCCTAAAAGAACTTCCTTACTTGGCACATAAATATCCGTCGCTGCTGGAAGGATAGATCTTATGCGATAAGATCACTTGCCAAATAGTTGGCAAAATTAGCAAACCAGGTAATTAAATCATGAGTTGCTGCCAACACTTGCTCATCAGGAAAAACATCATCTATCTTAAGATTATCCCCTAATTTCTGTATGGTCTCCAACTCAAGTATGGATAAGTGGTCTACAAGAGAACCCAACAAATCAATTTGGGCTTGCCAACACTTGCTCATCAGGAAAATCAAACTCTTACAGCAAGAGAACCCAATGAATTAATCTAGGCTCGGCATCTTTCTTTGGCATCAAGTATCTCAAGGTTGCATGGTCTGTGTGCACTATAACCTTTTCTCTAAACAAATAAGACCAAAAGTTTTCAAAAGTAAAAACCATCGCAAGTTGCTCCTACTCTGTGACTGCATTATTTTTCTGTGTGGGGTTTAAAGATTTACTGGCATAGTAGATATAATGCAGTATCTTTTCTCTTCTTTAGCCTAGAACAGCTCCCAAGGCCACTCTGTTTGCATCATACATTACCTCAAAAGGTGCAGACCAGTCAGGAGATACAATGATAGGTGCCAAAATCAACAACTCTTTTAGGCATTTGAAAGCCTTGATAGAAGCATTATCGAATAGAAATTTCATATCCTTCTCTAAAAGTGCATATAGGACTTGAAATTTTAGAGAAGTCCTTAATGAACATCCTATAAAAACCTGTATAACCCAAAAAACTCCGTGTGCCTCTAACTGACACTGGCGATGAAAACTTCTCAATTACCTCAATCTTTGCTTTGTCCATATTAATACCATGTTTGGAGATCTTGTGCCCTAGCACGACACTTTCTTTCATTATGAAGTGACATTTTTTTTAGTTTAGTACCTAGTTGCACTCTTCACATTTCAGTAGTGCATTACCTAAATAGGCCAAACAGTCATCGAATGAGTCCCCAACCACTTAAAAATCATCAATGAATACTTTAATAATGTATTCAACCATGTCGGATAGTATAGACACCATACATCTATGAAAAGTAGCAGGCACATTGTATAGTCCAAACGACATCCTCTTGAATGCAAAGGTCCTATATGGGCAAGTAAAGGTAGTTTTTTTGTGGTCTTTGGGAGCAATCATGATTTGATTGTACCCCGAGTACCCATCAAGAAAGCAGTACCAACCCCAGACTGCTAGTCTGTCTAGCATCTAATCCATGAACGACATAGGGAAGTGGTCTTTTTGTGTCTACTTATTCGGCTTTCTATAGTCCATGCATACTCTCCAACCGGTCACTAGCCTCATTGGTACCAATTCATTCTTCTCATTTGGGGCCACTATGATCCCTCTTGTCTTTAACAGGCATTGAACTGATCTTACTCATTTGCTGTCTGCAATAGGAAAAACTACCCCTGCATCTAACCACTTAATTATCTCTTTGTTTACTACCTCCTGCGTAGGAGGATTCAGTGGTCTCTGGTGCTCAATACTGAAAATGTTGTCTGACTCAAGTTGTATCTTGTGTGTGTATATGCCTGGTGGAATCCCTATAATATATGCAATGGTCCACCTAATAGCTCTCTTGAACCTTTGTAATACTAATATCAAAGCTTCCACATATGCTCTTGCCAAATCTGCCGCAATAATTTATCGGTAAAGTATTTGGTCCCCAAGAATGCATACTGCAAATAAGGTAGGAAGGCCTTCAATTCCAATACCAGTGATTCTTCAATTAATGGTCTTGCAGGAGGTGTGGTTCTGTTCTTCAAGTCAAGATCCATCTTCTTATGTGCATATTTGTAAGAACCTATGCCATGCAGTGCTTGAACCAGCTCATCATAATCATCTATCCCATCACTCTCAAAGTTTATGATTACTACTAATAATGCTTCTACCGCTACTCTCTCTCGATAGGCACATCTACTGCAACTACATTATCATCCATTGCATTAATCACTGCTACACTCTCGTATCATCAGGTTTGTGAACTGTCATGCATATATTCAACTCTATTTTCTTATCATTCTATTTGAAATTGATCTCCTCTCGGTCCATATAATTCAACACCCGATCAGTAGATAAGAATGGTTTCCCCAATATAATTGGAGAGTGGACATCCACTTCATTGTCTAAAATCATGAAATGGATAAGTGAATGATGCCACCTTTACTTCTACATTGCGCACAATACCCACTAGCTCCTTTATAGATGAATCAACCATCAACAACCTTAAAGATGTAGGCTTGAGTTCGCCTAACCCCAACTCCTTATATATCACCAATGGCATTATATTTATTCCTGCTCCCGTATTGCATAGAGCCAGATTAATGTCCCAGCCGAATTCGTATTTTATGTGGGGATTCTACGTGATCAAATAAAGGTCTCTTGTTTTTAACTTAATTGTTTACTAAGTGACAAAGTGATTAATAAACAAACACATGTTGTTTTATCATTTTTAGTTGTTAATTATCTAAGTGATAAAAACAATCAAACACATGAGAAAGACAAGCAAGAAGAGAGAACCGACATGATTATAACAAAATATTAAGAAACAGAAACTATCCTAAAAAACATAATATTAAGTGAGTTAATAAAGTAAACCATTTTCAAATTGAATAAAATTGTTTGAGGAAAATATTTGTCACTTTTATAGAAAAGGTGTCACAATATTACTAATCGCGCCTTTTTACCTTAGCAACAATTTTGATTGGAGGTCGGTCTTAAGTTAAAATAATAGTAATATAATTTTTAAAGACAAGTGAAAGTTTGATAACACAAATATTTATATATGTATAGAGACACATGATCTTCAAAAAACTTTGGTGAGTGATATTCCCGGGGACGTGTCAGCTTAGTTTAAAACATAGGAATTAGACCTCTTAATTCCTCTTTACTTTCCCACTAACTATAGGAGATAGTATTTATGTAATTAATAATTTTAAAAAGACTAGTTGCAACAAAAAAAAAAACAGAATTAAACCATGATTTTTGACAAAAATGTTAACAGTTAATGTTTTGTTTTAAAAATGTTTGCATAAATAAAGTAGGAAAATTAGTTCATGTACTGAAAATGTTATTTGAAGGTTGAAAATTAACATATAATTGTTGAGAATGTGATTTAAAATGCTAAAATGTCATTTGTGATATGTCAAAGATATGCCAAAAATAAATAAATATTTTGCAAGCTCAGTTGACATATTCAAACGTGATTGGACGAGGCAAATATGTCACAACTAATATGAATACCCAACAATAAGAGTCACGGAAATGCAAAAAAAATAAATAGGAGGTTCATGTTGTCAAGCATTTAAAGTATGCAAATCGAAGAAAAAATCATAACCACATATTAGATCTATTAAATCCGCGCACCCCCTACAAATGGTATCAGAGCCCAGTACTTCAAAAAATACGGAAGTGAGATATATATTAGAATTGAGTTATTTTTACTATAAATTATTAAATTAATTATGCGAAGACCATTTAAAAATAGAAAAGCTTTTAGAAAAATTAAAGAATCTTTAATTAGTAATTATTCAGAATATATAAGTCTAAATAAAACAAAAGAAAACCCACAAAGATTAGCCTACTTAATTACATTAATATCTAGTATTGAATCAAAACTAATAATCCATTTACAATCTAGAAGAATGAAACACATACCACCTAATTATGATAAAATTAGATTTAGATATCCGTCAAGATATTATAAATATAATTTAAAATGAATAAAGTACAACAATACAAAAAACTAAAATAAATTATTTCTGAAAAACGTAAAGAATTAAAAATAAGAATAAAAAGACTACATTATAATATATTTGCCGGAGTTAGTAAAAACTCAATAGATACACAAAAAGTTGAAATATCAAAATTGCAATCACAAATAGATAATTTAGAATATATATATATAAACATGAACTATTCATGATAAAATGAATAAAGAAGAATTTATAATAGATGAAAAAATATATGAAAACTACGAAGGATCAAAAATAAAAATAGTATTTTCTAATCTAGGAAGAAGATATAAGAAAATAGGTGAACATTTATATCTAATGTTAGAAAAAGAAGAATTAAAATTAGAAGATAAATTGACAGCAATAGTAAGAATAGAAAAAGAAAATGAAGAGATAGATAGGAAAAAGGAAATAGAAAAAATAAAACAACAAACTACGGAAGAAATACGAAAAATAGAAGAAACTAAAAATAGTAGAATTGCTGAATTAGAAAAAGAATTACAAATGTTAAAAGAACTGTATGAACCAAAACAAAAAGAAAAAGAAGAAAAAGATAGAGAACAGAAATTACTGAACGAGATAAATCAATTTAAGGAAAAATTAGAAATAAAAAATGAAGAATTAGAAATAAATAATATAGATATTGAAGAGACAGATAATTATGAGTCCGAAGATAGTGAAACATATACAGAAATATTAACAAATACAAAAAATTTAGAAATCAATGAAGAACAAAAAGAAATTAATGAGAAAAACTTAGAAAATACCCACACGGAAATAAATACTCTTGATAAAAAAGAAAATGAAAATATAATACCTAAAACAACAGAAATAAGAAAACCTATATATTATAAGAATAAGTTTAAAAAATATAATGAATATGATAAATGGATACCAAAACAAATAGTGAATAAAAATTATAACTTTTTAGATCTAGACTGTGTAATAGATACAGAAAAAACAATACAATTATGGATAGGATATATGACAAAACAATTATTAGATAATAATATAAATATAACAGATGCACCGGAATATATAGAAAAAACACTAATAGGATCAGTAAAACTATGATTTTCAAATTTAACTGAAAATAGCAAAAAAGTATTAAGAACTAATAAACCTATAGAAGGAACATCATCGACAACAACTAAACTAACCCTTATAGAATTATTAAAAAAATATGAAACAGCTATAAAAGATGAATTTGGTAGTACGACAACAATCGAAGAAGAACAAGATGAAAAAAAAGATACAAATAGAAATTTAATATTAAAATTAGCAATATGTAATATGTGTTATATAGATGAATATACTTGCGCATTTAAAGAATATTATTACAAAGGAGCATATAGTATAGAAGAAAGTAAAGAAATAAAAAAATTATATTTTAATAAATTACCCGAGCCATTTAGTTCGAAAATAATAAAAAGTTGGGAAGAAGCAAAAATAGTAGATACGTTAGGAGCAAGAATAAAATTTTTACAACAATGGTATAGAAACTTATGTGAAAAATATAGAGAAGAATTAAAAATGGAAAAAATATTAATAAGAAATTTAGCATGTTGCAAAAATAAAATAGCACCCCAATTTAGATGCGAAGAAAGATATTATAAGAAAAGAAAAAGACATAAGAAATATAAAAAATATAAAAAATCAAAATATAAATATAAGAAAAAGATATTATGTAAAAAATTATAAACATAAAAGACCATATAGAAAGAAGAAATCTATAAAAGAATGTACTTGTTATAACTGTGGAAAGTTAGGACATTTAGCTAGAGATTGTAAATTACCTAAAAATCCAAAAAATAAACAAATATCAGAAATAAAAATAGATAATACCGAATATATGCAGATAGATTATATAGATTATGAATTAGAAAGTAAGGATAGTATATATGAAATTTCAGAAAACGAAACAGATAATAAAATAGATAGTGAAATAGATGAATCAAATGACTGAAGAAGATATAAAAATAATAACAAAGGAAGAATATTTAAATGATGAAGGAACGGAACAAAAAATAATATTTGATAGTAACATATTTGATGAAATAAAAGGAAAAGAATTAGATTTAAGTGTAGAGAAAATATTTAAAATACCAACAATAAAAAATATGTTTACTAGGAAAAAAGATGAATATTATGTAGTATGCCAAAAAGAACATGTAATAGACTGCAGATATGCAAAAGGAAAAGCTAGTATACCACTAGTAACAAAAAGAATAATTAATAAAGAAATAAATGATATAAAAAGTAAAGGAGATCCAATAAAATATGTACACCTTGGAGGTACAGAGATACTAATAAAAGCATGTTTTAGAGAAGGAATAGATACACCAATAGAATTATATTTAGCAGATGATAGAATTATAAAACCTATAGAAAAAAAGCATAATAACTGCCGTAAAAAGAAATCTAATATATCAAAAATTTAAATTTATAATAAGTGCAAATTATTCAGTAGCAGTAACAGATAAAAATATAGATAAATCATTAGTATTATATTGAAAAATATCAGGAATAGAATTAACCCCAGAAAGTAAAATATTCACAGCAAGATGTAAAAATTTATATGTATTAACAACAAAACATAAAATAACAGGAAAAAATAAGATTAACAAAATACAAATAGAAAGCTCATTCGAACAAATTGTAAAAACAATAGATTATAATGATTATAGCTATAGAGACATAGATACAGAAGAAAATTTAGAAATAGTAAATGATAGAATAAGTACAACGAAAAGAATAGCTAATGAAAAACCAGAATCATCAAGCTCATCAAAAAGAACAAATTATGAAACAAATTCAATAAGTAATTTAAACCAATATGACATAACAGGAAAAATAAATGAAAAAGAATATCTAATACTTTTAAATACAGGACAAGAAGAAAATTATATAGCAAAATATCTAGTTAAAAATGAAGAAATAAAGACCGACAATGATATATGCCCAGATCTACCAAGAAGTTTAATAAATAATAAAAATATAGCAGAAAAAGAAATAATAATAGGAGTTAGAAAAATAAAAATAGAATTCGAAGTAAAGGAAGAAATGCAAAAAACAGATATAATATTAGGAATAAAATGGTTAGAACAAGTCAAACCATATAATATAGAACATACACAATTAACCTTAACATATAACAAAGAAAAGTTATTCTTAAAAAGAGCTTTAACATGAAATGAAGATATATGTATTAATGAAGATAGTAGTAGAAGGATATTACAGTAGATATTATACACCTATGATAGATACAGGAGCAGAAGCTAATTTATGTAGATATAATTTCTTACCAGAAAGCAAATGGGATAAATTAAAAACACCAATAATAGTTAAAGGATTTAATAATGAAGGAAGCTTAATTATTTATAAAGTTAGGAATGTAAAAATACAAGTATGGGATAAAATATTAACAATAGAAGAAATTTATAATTATGAATTAACATGAAAAGATATACTTTTAGGAATGCCGTTTTTAGATAAATTATACCCATATATAATAACCAAAACAGACTGGCGGTTTACAACACCATGTAAACAAAAAGTAAGAGCAAAAAGAGTTAATAATAAAATAAGAAAGAAAACTGATTGGATAAAAGGAAGCGAAAAAATTACACAAAAGTTAGAAAATATAAAAAATACTGAAGATACAATAGAACTAGTAGTATTTTCGATAAATAAAACAGAAATAACTATATTTTCAATAAATAAAATAGAAATAATTCAAAAAAAATTAGAACAATTATATAGTGAAGATCCATTAAAAGGATGGAAAAAACATAAAACAACTATAAAAATTGAACTAACAGATAAAAATAGCATAATAACACAAAAACCATTAACATATAATTTTGACGATTTAAAAGAATTTAAAATGCATATAGATGAATTATTAGAAAAGCAATATATACAAAAAAGTAATAGTAAACATAATAGTCCAGCATTTATAGTAAATAAACATAGTGAACAAAAAAGAGGAAAAAGTAGGATGATAATTGATTATAGAAATTTAAATGCAAAAACTATAGCATATAATTATCCAATACCAAATAAGATATTAAAAATAAGACAAATATAATGATATAATTATTTTAGCAAATTTGATTGTAAATCAGGATTTTACCACCTGAAGCTAGCACAAGAATCTAAAGAATTAACCGCATTTACGGTACCACAAGGATTTTATGAATGGAACGTATTACCATTTGGATATAAAAATGCACCAGGTAGATATCAACATTTTATGAATAATTATTTTAAACAATTATCTAATTGCATAGTATACATAGATGATATATTATTAAATACAAAAACCAAAGAAGAACATTTAAAGTTATTAGAACAGTTCACAGATATAATAGAAAAATCGGGAATAAGTCTAAGCAAAAAGAAAGCTGAAATTATGAAAAACCAGATAGAATTTTTAGGAATACAAATAAATAAAAGTGGAGTAAAAATGCAACAACATATAGTACAAAAAATAATAAATTCGAAAGAAGAATTAGATACAAAAAAGAAATTACAATTATTTTTAGGACTAGTAAACCAAATAAGAGAATATATTCCAAAATTAGCAGAAACTTTAAAACCACTACATAAAAAATTAAAGAAGGATGTAGAATATAACTATAATGAAGAAGATAAAAAACAAGTTCAAAAAATAAAATTACTTTGTAAAGAATTACCAAAATTATAATTTTCAGATGAAAATAGAAAATTTATATATATAGTAGAAGCAGATGCTAGTGAATATAGTTACGGAGGAGTACTTAAATATTGATATGAAGCAGAAAAAATAGAACACCATTGTAGATATTACTCAGGTACGTTCAACGAGATAGAAATAAAATGGGAAATAAATAGGAAAGAATTATGTTCATTATATAAATGTTTATTAGCATTTGAGCCATATATTGTATATAACAAATTTATTGTACGAACAGATAGTACACAGGTACACTAGTGGTTAACAAAGAAAATACAAAATTCAGTTACAACAAAAGAGATTCGGAGACTAGTTTTAAATATATTAAATTTCACATTTACAATTGAAGTGATCAGTACTAACAAAAATGTTATTGCAGATTACATATCAAAACAAAGCTACACAGACTGAAATAATAGAAGAAGATATTCTAGAAAAAATACTTAACACCCTAACCACGCTTTCAATGAAAGTGGACAGTATGGGTAATGAGATAGAAAAGCTAAAGACTAATGAAGATAAACTGAAGTCTATAGCTACAAATTAGCTAACTCAGCAGTGTGCAGAGCTATGTCGATCGGAAGACATTAAAGTTTCAGAGCTAGAAGGAGACGTTGGGACACTCCATAAAACCCATAACATTTATCAATCTACTTCTGCAGGTACAAGCAAAGGAGTTAATCGACCAAAATACCAGAATATAATATGAATAAAATATTTGAAAAATCATTTACACCAAAAACACAAAAAGACCACTTATTCATACCCCCACAAGTTAGCACATACCGAGATAGCCTAAACCAAGACAAAAAAGTATACAACTACACCGCCCATAAATACATAGAAAATATATACAGAGTACAAACCTTTCTAAACCATAACCCCAAAGCTACAAACATCAAAGAACCAAATACCAACTATATAACCCAAAAATTACAAGGATATAACAAACTAATTGCACTACCCAAAACTAACCCAAGCCTAGTTAAAACCTGTTTTGACTATGGACTATTAAACACCATATATACTCAAGACGGAGAAGAATTAACAGCTATGGAAGAATTATACAAGATATTCACCACCTACAAAAGGATAACAAAAGGAAATTTATTTTATATAAAGTGTTATACTGCACCGGCAGAGATACTATATGATGAAATAAAACCAGTTATACAAGTTGTAAAGATAGGATTAACTAGAGATATGATTATACCAGAAGATATTACGCAGCAACCGGAGATACCCAGGATTGAGATACTGGACTTCTACGCAAATAAACGACTTATTGGACTAGCTACGATCATTCAAGAACTAGCAAATAATTATACTAATGGAAACCCAATATGGAGCTATTATTCGAGAGATCATCAAATGATTTACTCAAATTCAAAAGAGCTACGATAAACAGATATGGAAGACGTCAGACAATGAATAATGACGCTACTCAACCCAGAAAAACAATCTACCGCAAGAGCAATTAAAAATTTTTTTATTTCAGACGGACTACTAATAAGATATTGTAAAATAATTGGACACAAATACCCAGATCATCAATGTTCAAGATGTAATGGAGAAGATAATATTATTTCAGAAGTACATCTAGAATAAAAATCAAGAAGACAAAATGACAGCTGGAAAGATAAGATAAGGAGCAATAATGGAGATATAGCAGATACGACAAACGGAATCAACAGAAGACAAGATATTTGGATCATTTATTGTACAGATTTACGATAAGATTATAAGTTAGCAATTATGTAGAGCATTTATGTAAATTTTGACCTTTCTTAGCTTTTTAGGGTAGGTAGCATAGTAGCCTAGCCCCTTAGCCCCTTTTATTGACTTTTAGTTTTTAGTGTTACAATTTTAAAAAACGTGTGTAAAGTTTGATTGTAAAGACTGCTTTTCGTTCTATAAATAAAGAAAGCAGAAAGCATTGCAAAAGCAAGCCTTCATGCATTGAAGCAAAGATTCTCTCCACTTCACAACAAATATTTTACTCAGTTAATTAAATAGACATATTTTAATGGAAAAAGCTATGGAGGAACAAACTTCAGAAATATCAAAACTACCTGAACAGGTATATTTATTTATGATTATGAATAGCTAAATTCATAATTCCCAACAATCATGATATGATAAAATAAATTCATATTAGTTACTTTATAGTAGAATTATTCGAAGAATAATATGTTTAGAAGTTTATTAACTAAGAGGAAACGGAGAAAGATCCCTAAGGACTATGCCATCCTAAAGGTGAAACCAATGAGGCAAGAAGCCGTGGCAGGGAGTAACCAGAGTAGAGGCGCTGTTTAAGGGAAAAAGTATCTGGATTACCATGTTAATAGTGACCGAAGAACATATTATTTAAGAATAATCTAGTATATAATAAGCTAAGATGATCATATTTTGTTATGTACATGGTTGAAGGAAATATTTTGAAAAAAGCAATTTTATGAAAATGAATGATTATTTATCTGATGTGATGGTAGATAAATTTAAAATACTTATTTTGTATGCACTTAGAGATATAAAAGTAGCAGATATAAGAAAAATCATATTAAAAAAAAACTTTTGATAAATATTACATGACTAGAGTAAATTATATACCATACCTACCTAACTACTCTTACAAATACTTACGATGATAAGTTACATAAAATTTTTTAAAAAAATATAAGAAACATACAGTTACTAAAAAAACAGATAAAAATAAATATAGACAAATACATGAAAAATAAAGATATAAAATACATAAAATTTCTTACTAAAAATATGCAAAAACTACTAAGGCTAAAACAAACAACTACAAAATATTATAATAAAATCAATTTTAAAAGATAGATCATTTAGATTATCTTAAGTTTTAATCTTATATATACTTAAAGATATAGAAATTATAGATATTAAGAAAATAATATTAGAAAAAGTAATAGACTATGAAATTGAAACAAAAAATTGGCTAGAACAGTTATACGAAGAAATTTACCCAGAAGGATATTATTCAGATTAAGAGATGTTAGAATATATTAGAAAAACTAGAGAAAATCAAGAAAATCTAAATAATAAAATTAATTATAGAAATCAAATTAGAAAAATAATGGAAATCTAAAAGAAAAATTAATATGGATAAAAAAAACCTTAGAAAATTTAGATAAAAGTACATGTGATAGTTTATATAATTTAAAAAACTCACTACGAGAAGAACAACACAAGATAATAAATAACATTGAAAATCTAGAATTAGATATACATTACAGTACAGATAGGATAAACTATTATACAGAAATTTATAACTCTGCAATTACTACAGGATAAAATAATTAATGAATATATCTTACGAGAAAAGTAAATCATTAAAAGATATTGAAACAAAATTTAAAAAATATCCACGCACTAATAAAAATAGATTCACTAGAAACCTAATAAATCTATTAGATCTATTAAATCCGCGCACCCCCTACAAATGATAAACCTACAAATGATAAACCTATAGAAAGAACATCATCGACAACAACTAAACTAACCCCTATAGAATTATTAAAAAAATATGAAACAAATATAAAAGATAAATTTGATAGTACGACAACAATCGAAGAAGAACAAGATGAAGAAAAAGATACAAATAGAAATTTAATATTAAAATTAACAATATGTAATATATGTTATATAGATGAATATACTTGCGCATTTAAAGAATATTATTACAAAGGAGCATATAGTATAGAAGAAAGTAAAAAAATAAGAAAATAATATTTTAATAAATTACCCGAGCCATTTAGTTCGAAAATAATAAAAAGTTGGAAAGAAGCAAAAATAGTAGATACGTTAGGAGCAAGAATAAAATTTTTACAACAATGATATAGAAACTTATGTGAAAAATATAGAGAAGAATTAAAAATGAAAAAAATATTAATAAGAAATTTAGCATGTTGCAAAAATAAAATAGCACCCACTAGAAACCTAATAAATCTATTAGATCCGCGCACCCCTACAATTAGAATGAGAAGAAGGCTTACTTTATATAGACGAGGGAATGTAAAATAATACCAAACATAAAGATAGCAGCATAATATTATTTACCAATCAATCAAGAGAGAATTTTCCTTAAATCAATAATTGAATTAATCAGTCCAAAGAATTAAAGGAAAAACAGATATTTGAAAGAATCAATCAACAATATTATATGCCTTAATAAAAAAACTAAATCAATTAGAAGAATATTTACCATAAATAGATAAGTAAAAAAAAAGGTATCTTTTTAAAAGAAAATAAATAATAAAAACATGTATTAACATTAGTATTTACCATATATGTTAAGATTGATTGAGAAATCACAAGGCAATTATTAGTCAGAAAGAAAAAATAGTCAACCAATACTAAATCAATTGGGTCCGAGAATTACTACAAGAAGCAAATCATATATCATTCAATCAAAATCCGTCGAAAGGGGTTCATTTTCTTAGACTTAACCAAAAATATAAAATCATGTTAATATATTTTCCAAAAATAAACAATTAAAAAATCATTAAATAAGGCACTAAATCTATTGGAAATTATCATGAAGGATTCGAAATATACTTGCAGCAATCAACAATGGGCAAAATCACATTTAATCCAACATAATGAAGAACAAGATAGTCTGCACAAGTAATCATACAAAGAATTAAAAATTTAACATTCGTAACATGAAATTTATTCACAAACACAACGGGAGATGACAGCAGACATTAGCAATAACTAAAAAACACTTGAAGCAATTAGAATTTTACAGAAAAGTTCATGAAACTTGGGGCTTCTATCATATGTCGATCTAAGCAGGTCAGTAACCACAAATTACGACGAAGTAAACGAAGAATCTCAATCAGGCTTGGTTAATTTTAAATGAAAAATTCTGTCAAAGTAAAGAAAAGCAATAGAAGATAATTAAATCATACAAATTAAACACGAAATGAAATCAAACTAGTGATGGGTTCTCAAAGAACCCATCGTCTTCCGACGAGTAATACCACGACGGCGGCTGACTGGAGGCTGGTGTTGTTGTTTCCGCCGTTTGGACCAATGGTTCGTGGAGAGGAGAACCGAAAGGCGGCGATAGAAAGCGAGAAAAGAGAAAGAAGATGCGTCAGAGGCTGCTCTGGTCGGAGGAGCGATGGGACGGCTGGCTCGCTGTTTCGCTGGAGCGGAGGAGGAAGGAACGGCGCTGGTTCGACGGTCGCTATCATCGCCGGCGTGAATGGAAGCGGAGGAGGTCGATGGAGGGATGGGGATGGAGATGCGGCAGCACCGGCAGCTTGGAGGGTTTTTCGGCCATGGAAATCGGTGCCATGGTGGTGGCTGGCCGACGGCAGTGATCACTGGGATGTTTGGTTCGCTGTTTTGCTGGCGGAGATGGAGACGGTGACCCTTGGTTCGACTGGTTGGCCGACCTATTTTCGCCGGCCAGTAGGGTGGTGCGGCAGTTTTAGTCGTAGAGAGACAGAGAAGAGAGATAGAGAGAGAAAGAAGAGAGAAGGAAGAGAAATTTGTGCAACTCTTTTTGCAGAAATAGGAAGTTGGGGTTTGTATTGGCTGTAAAGAATAAGCAGGTTAATTTGATCTCAGCCGTCGAATCGATTTTGATCCACGGCTGAGATTAGAATAATTTAAAATGGTTAAAAATTAAATATTGTTAAATTAGTTAAAATTGACATTTATTGAATACAAGTGGCTAAAATTTAAATAAAATTGATAAAAATTGAATTGTTTTGGACTGCTATTTTATACATGTGATAATGGCGAGAATAAATTAAGCATGTAAAATTAATGTTACATAAAATTATTATGTAAAATTATCGATAATAACAACAACAACAACAACAACAACAACAACAACAACAATAATAATAATAATAAGGAAATGTATTTGTAAATTGTGAATGTGCATATTTTGTGAAAAAATAAATAATTAAATATTAACAAAATTATATAAAATATTATATTTAAATTAATAAAATATAAAATTGCTTGATAAAAATAAATTGTTTATTTGGAAATTACGACTGTGATATGTCGGAATTTATTTGTTATCAAGATAATACGTAAAATATATCAATATTCAAAATTAATAATTTTGATAAAATAACAGCCTAAAAGAAGCATCGGGAGGTCAAAATTGGGTGTCAACAGTCCTTAATAATGAAATCTCCTGAGCTACAGCATCCTCAGCTACTCTTCGATCACTAGAAGCTCCAATGACATAAATGTCCGATCCTCTCCCAATCTCTCGAGTTTGCCACCCTCGGTTAGTTAATGAGATCTAATCCATAATACTCGAAGCCATTTTCCATCGTAATCTCATAAAGGATTCTCCAGAGATAGTGTCTGCCATTGCTCTAGAACTGATATCAAGGCTCTATAGAAGATCTCCAATAAGTTTTTTCCTGAAATCCAATAGTTGGGCACCTTGCTAAGCCTCATCTTGAACCTGAACCATGCTTCATACATATATTCTGACTATAGCTGCCTGAAGTTATAAATCTCGTCCTTAAGCTACAATACCCTGGATGGAGGAAAGAACCTATTCAAGAACTATCTGTATAACTCACTCCATGTAGCGATAGACCCTCTTGGAAGTTTCCCTAGCCATAAAGAAGCTTCTCCACTAAGCGAGAAGGGAAATAAACTCAGTCTCAATGCTTTCTAATCTACCCCTAGTATGGTATATAAAGTGCAAATCCCAGTAAAATTCGCCAGATGCATGTTTGTGTTGTCTGTAGAAAACCCTGCAAACACACCTTTCAAGTATAAGAGCTGAATCATAGCACTAGAAATGTTGAACTTGACATCAGTGGACAAAATAGGTGGAATAATAGCAACAGTCTTTGTCGGCTCAACGTATCCCGAATCCTCTTCATCATCTTCAAATGGCTAAACATACTGATATGCAGGGATAACTTGAGGTCGGCCTCCTCTGACTCTATTTTAGTTTTCATCAAGTACTACTCAGTAGTCTATTGTCTGTCATTGCTCAGTTAACTCGGCCTCCCAATATATGCATTGAGATTCTTCTACTACCCTCCTATCATTTTTAGCTTGAGCTAAAAGCTTACCAGTCTATCAATCAACAATGTTCGAAAATCCTTCAGGAGGAGGGGGAGGCAAATCATCCCTTTTCTACTCTGACATCCTACTAGGTGTTTGTAGGATCCTCTCGAGATTCGAATTCAGTGGAAGAAAGGGATTGCCTCTTCTCCGTGTGCTAAGCATACATTGATATACGCCCAACTAAGAACAAAATCAAAAAGAAAATCCAAAAACTGCAACAACTTCAAATTATAATTCAACACCGTATTTCCTGGCAACAATGCCAAAATTTCGATGATGTCCAAATAACACCTCCACTTAGATGATGATATAATAGCTGTCAAAATATAGTAACCCAACAAAGGTTGGGGTCGAATCCCAAGGAAATACGTGGACTCATGGATTTCAGATGTTATAATCAATGGTCAAAACTGGAAAAGTAAATGGGGATTTAAATTACAATATCATACAAAAAGCAAACATTAACTTCGATTGTAATCAGTATTGGTGAATACTAGGATTGTGTTCCCCCTGGATTTTCAACTTCTTAGGCTAATCGTGCTATGGTAAACCAACCCGATACTTTGCATGCAGAATATACCATCTACAATCTTTTGGATGAGTAGACAAATTTCACTTTTTGAGTTTTAGGATATAGCATTAATAACCCTTATCATTATCCCAGTTAACTATTACATTTTGAGTCTCTAGTTATTAGACAAAATCTAACCATCTTACTCAGATAATACCCAGTAGCGTGGATCTATAATTAAACTCTAAATTATAGTTGCTATTATATTTTCCTAGTCATTACTCCTCTTTTGGAGTAAGTAGGAATAATCTAGGCGGGATCATAGTGTTGGCCACTGCTAAGAAATCTATTATAGTGAAGATAATTCAATGCATTCCATGGGTATCGGTTCAATTCAACAATCACTCTTCCCCTACTTCGTTAATCCACCAGGGTTTCCATAACCCTAGCTATGGATTTTAGCGGCTCATGTTTGTGAAGAAATCAATATCATTCATAATTAAAACCATAGATGAAGTCTCAATGATACGAAGTATAAAACCCTACAACCGTAACTGAATTAATCAACTGAAGTTAATATAAGAGAATCCTAAGATCAAAATCGAATCTTAGAATTAAAATATGTTTGTGAGTATCAAAACTGCATAACTCCTACTAAAAAACACATAAAGGTTATTTATAGTACATGAGGAAACCCTAAAACTAAAGCCCGAACGAAATAGGAGAAAATCAGGTCGGTGGCCACATATGGATTGTACCTGTGCTTTGACCCTGGGCAAAGGTAGCACCTGCGGTCCTAAACCTGGGCATAGGTACAGGGTGCAAGTAGTGGATAAAAAAATCTTACAAGTTTAGCTCTCGGGATTTTGGGCTTCTATCACTTGCTTTTCCTACCTGCGGTCCATAAGTCCTACTTGCGGTCCATAAGGTGACTTAGTAGGTGCTTGGAGTCATCTTTTCAGCCTTTCTTCAATTATCAAACATGCTTTGATCACGATCAAGCTGAAAAGTGTTCCGAACATCTATATTTGCTCCAAAAAGTAGTCAAAAATACCTTTTTTCACTTTTTTCATGAACTTAGAATCCAAAACATGATTTCCTGCAAAACATACCTAAAAAGAATCATATCTAACAAAATAACCTCAGAAAATTATAAATTTTTCTCATTTAAGCATCGAAAGTGCTATATTTCTATTGCCAAAATTTTGGCGCCATAGCCGGGGAATACGATGTTGAATTATGATTTGAAGTTGATGTAGTTTTTAGGTTTTCTTTTTGATTTTGTTCATAGTTAGGCATACGTCGGTGTATGCCTAGCACATAAAATACAGGCAATCCCTTTCTCCTATTGAATTCGAATCCTGAGAGGATCGTACAAACACTTAGTAGGATGTTAGAGCAGAAAAAAATGATTTTTCTCTCCCTCCTCCTGAAGGGTAGTAGAAGAAGCTCAGAGCATAGCTCGGGAGGTGATGTTCCGTCTTTTGATGAAACATTATGCATTTTTTTCTTGGGAAAATTGTATGTTTTCAAGCAACCAAGGTTGCATTTAATGCTGGATTTTAGTGTTTTAGGTTAAGGAGCTAGCTGAAGGAGAAGACCCAGGAAATTAGCAGAAAAACACCACTAACTTGACTACCAGGCCCAAAACAGAATCTAGGATTTCAAAAGACCGAGTGACGGTCAAAATGGTGGACCACCAGTCTTGCGATAGACCACAAACCTGACCACAGGCCCAAACAGAATTTGGCATTCTGAAACACTCAGCGACGACCCATGTGGTGGACCATCGGTCTTGCGACGGACCACCAATTTGGCCGTCAATTTGGACGCGGTTTTTCTGAATTTGAATTTTAAATTCTTTTTACCTGAAAACATATAAATACCCAGTTTTAGGTTTTATTAGTGATCTTTTGACCTTTTTTTGGAGAGTTCCCATACTTGAAACATATTGTACATACTTTTTCTCTGAGATTCATTCTAGAATTGTGGATCTAGATTCCATTATCATTTTCTCTATTGAAGATTGAAAAACAATAATTGTGACTTTTATAAGTAAATTCTGAATTATTTTATGAATAACACAATAATTTTTTCTCTTTCTGTGATGGAGATGCGTGGCTAAGCTCCCATAACTAGGATTATGGGAGCCTTGATGCGAATAGCTGATTGGGGGTTGTGAATCTAGGAGATTCCCATGATTAATTGAAATTGTATAAACCCTTCTTCACTTTAATGATTTTTCTTAGTTGCAAACTTAAAAAGTGAGCCCAAGAACATCACTTGTTCGAATTGAAAAGTATTTGTTGGGAAAAGAAAGGGTTTATATAAATCTAAAGGCTTTAACCTTTGGATAGAGGGTAGATGCCTTAACTGGATCAACCCATGTGAGAATATAGTTGAATAAATAATATATTCCTTAAGTTTGAAAGAATTAAGGGATAAGCTACTCATTTAGGTTGAGAAACTAATGGGTAAACCATAGAATTCAATTACTCTTGCAATTAGAATTGTTCATTGGAAATTCAAAATAGTTCACAACCCTAGCTGCTTAAGCATCTTGGTAATCATAACTCTAGTTTGACTATTCTTACTGAATTACTATTTGCAATACAATCTACTGTTGGATTACTTTCTGTGACAAACATTTGAATACAATGGATAAATCAAAACCCCACTTTATTCTAGAACCTTTGATCAATAGTCTAATAACAAACACAATACTTAGTGAACATAGTATTCCCTGTGGGATTAGACACCCAACCCAGTTGGGTTCTATATTTGACAGCGTCCGCTTACACTTTCTAAAGAGAGTTGTAATTTGGGCGTATCAAATTTTGGCACTGTTGTTGGGGAATACAGTTGTCAATTAAGTTTGTGATTGTTAATTGACCTTTGGTTAAGTTTCCCAAATTTTACCTTTGTTTGTTATTTTTGATTTGTGTAGGGTAGTTGTTGTGTATGCCAAGTACATAGAGATCAGGTGCACTTTTATTACCAGTACATCCAGAACCACAGTTAATTGGCAGAATGGCAGACCCTCAGAAAGCTAAAAGACTAATCACCATGGCTAGAGCTCAGATTAATTAATAGAATGACGGTAGACCTGCACGTCATCCTAATACTAATGATGATGATTTGGGGGATGAAGACTTGTTAGATCCTGCTAACCCAAGGCGTGTAGAGAACGTAGCTGCGCCGGTGAATTGAAATGTAAACAGAAATTGTCTTTTTAGAGCAAGGTAAGACCGTCAGCCTGTGCAGTTTGATCCTAATGATGATGAGGATGGAATGGATGGAGCAGGTGCTACTGGTGCTATTATTCCTCTACATCAAGCACTAGGAGCTAAGTTTAATATTACAAGAATGATGATTCAACTCCTCCATCTGAAGGGGTTATTTGGTGGACTCCCGGGGGATAATCGTAATATGCATTTAGTGAACTTTATCACTATTTGCAAATCCTTTGATAAACCAGGATTGGGATAGAATGCTATCTGACTATGCTTGTTTTCTTTTTGTCTATCTAGAGAGGCAACACTATGGCTTAATGGACTGACTCCCGATTCTATAACCAACTGGAGGTAGTTGAAAGAGGCTTTCCTAGAAAGGTTCTTTCCACCTTTTCGGAGGGTATAGTTGAGGAATAAAATTAGTAACTTTAGGCAGCTCCCCACTGAAGTTCTTTATGAGACCTGAGAGAGGTTTAAAAAGAAGCTGATGCAATGCCCAAACCATAACATGATGGATATTCATTTGATGGAGACTCTTTATCGGGCTTTAAACTCTATTACGAAACCAGTTGTGGATAATGTTGCAGGAGGATCATTCATGGATCTCACTTTTCCAGAGACCTCGGAGATGCTTGATCGGATGACCAAACAAAGTAGAGCTTGGCATACCAGGGATTCTGTGGTGGCAAGCCCTACTGTGTCTGGTGGTATGACTGTAGAGCAATATAAGAAAGAGGAGAAACATGACCAAGACATGGTACACTTGAAGATGCAAATGGATTTATTGACCAAGCATTTATTATTTGGAAAGACTGAGAAAGTGAAAGCTGTAAGATCCCAAGGCAGAGCTGACTCTGATTCTGAAGAAGAGGCAAACTATCTAAACAACTAAGGGGTTTCTGTGGAAACAACCAAGGGAACCAAGGTCGGAACTATTATGACAAAGATGGGTATATAGATAGGGACCAAGGGAGTTGGAAGAATAATAATAATAGGTATGGATTGTATGTACCTCCTGAAAGTTGTGATAATGCTGCCACCAGCTCAGGAAAAATTTCCATGGAGGACATAATGGAGAAACTATTAAAAGGAGTTGAGGCAATAAATATTGGGGTGACGATGAAGAGTGACATATCTTCTATGAGTCAATTAGTAAATTCGCACTCGACTGCTAGCAAATAACTGGAGTAGTAGATGAGCCAATTATCCACAACATTCAACCAAAGAAAGAGTGGGACTCTACCAAGTGATACCATTCAGAATCGAGGACTGATGGATCGTGTATGGCTATCACCACTAAGAGTGGTAAAATGATATCTAGTCTATTTTTGGGAGCATCCTCTCATATTACTGAGGTCAAAATAGACGGGGAGATAATTTATGAATCTCCAGTGATGCCTGTAGAGTTAGGAGGTTTAGAAAAGAAGAGTTTAGAAATGGAACAACTACCTAAGCTGAAGCATATTAGTAATGTAGAGCATGACATAAGAAAGAAGGTAGAGGTTGCTCCAGTTGAAATCCCAAGGCCACCACCTCCATTTCTATAACAATTAAAGAAAAAAGAAGATGATGGCAAGTTTAGCAAATTTATGGCTATGTTGAAGCAGTTGACAGTGAATGTGCCCATAGTTGAAGCACTAGAACAAATGCCCGGATATGCTAAGTTTATGAAAGATCTGTTGACGAAGAAAAGGACTGTAAGCTATGAAATGATAGACAATCTTCATCATTTTAGCGCTATTTCTACAAGATCTATTGTGCAGAAGAAAGATGATCTGGGAGCATTACTATCCCATATACGATTGGATTGTTAAATTTTGAAAGGGCCATTTGTGATCTTGGGGAAAGTATAAATCTGATGCCATTGGCGATTTTTAAGAAACTCGGTTTGGGAGATCCTACGCCCATTAATATTCAGCTTTTAATGGCGGATAGATCGGTGAAAAGGCCGATTGGGATTCTACATGATGTACTTATAAAAGTGGTCGATTTTAAATTTTCTACCGACTTTGTAATTCTTGATTGCGAAGTGGACTTTGAAGTACCCATAATTTTGGACAGTTCATTCTTAGCAACTAAGAGAGTGTTAGTTGACCTGGAGTTGAATGAGCTAAAATTTAGGCTCAATGGGAAAGAGGTTAATTTTAAAGTGTGTAAATCCATGAAACAACAAAAGGAGATGAGTGTCTTCTCAATTGTTGATGTGTTCTATAAAAATAAGCGAGATGTACCAGTTAAGGATAGGTTTGCTGTGGAGACCATAGATGGTGGGGTTGAACTTGAAAGGGGTGTTAGAGCTTCTAAAGTGGCTGGACTAGGAATAATGCATTTTCTTGATTCAAGAAGTAAAGTAAAGAGGTATCAACAAGGTATCTTGATGAATTTTGAGTAGTCAAGATGACCGAGTCGTTTCACGACGTTAAATCGGGGGCTACTTGGGAAACAACCCAAGTTGTTTTGTTGTTTGTATTCATCTTATGTGGTTGACATCAAATTTTTGCACCTATGGTGCCACAAGTATATTTCTGATTCTCTTGTTTTGGTTTGACATATTGGGGATAGTGCATGATTTTAAGTTGAGGGTATATGGGCTACTTGTGGGTGTTGATGTCCTCTTGGAGTTTTTGTTGCCGTATCTATTTTCCTTGAAGTCTTGTTCCTAGTAGAGCCGGCATGTTTAGGCATATTGTGTTTTATTTCGTGATGTTTTGTGGTTAATTGGGAGAAAAATAAGTATCTAAGGTAGTTGACATATTTTTGTTGATTTTTGGGACAAATCATAAATACCTCTCCAATTATCTATTTTGTAACTGTATGATATGCATCTATATGCGACTATTGTAAATCTTTTTATGGAATTAGTATTAGGGACACAATGATCATTGCTAACAATTGCATAACTCGGTCAGGCAGTAGCTTGTGATATACCTTTGTTCCAAGTATGTGTGACATATTACCAAGTTTCTTTGTGTGTTAAATCCAGAACTTGCCCGGTTAGTCTTGCCTAGGTTGTAGGATAATGGTTAGGAAAGGATCATAGGCCATTTTTTTTATATTAATCCACTTTTAGCCTAAATGGTCTTCCATGTGTGAATGATATCCCTTGATCCCAATTTTGAGCCTGTATGCTAATTTTTTTTGTAGACCTATCACCTTCCTATTTGTATCATAATGAACCTGTTTTGGCCCTGGTCCTCCTTGGACATTGTGCACTTTGACTTAGAAAAATAGCTTAAGTTGAGGGTAGTTACCATAGGGGTGCGTGATGTAAAGTGAATATAAAGAAAAGTAAAATGAGAGAAAGATTGCAAGGGTGGGTGTGGTAGAAAAAGAATAAGAAAAGAAAAGTTGTAAAAAAGAGAAAATGAAAGACTAAAAATTCGTACCCAGCCTGAAGTTGCTTTAATAAAGAAAGGGAGAAATAAGTTAAAGGTTAATAAGTGAGACTCCAAAATTTAGTGTAGTGCCAAGGAGTCCTAGTCACTTTAAATATCTTTACATATCATACCAGCAATAAGCCTGCGTTACAAGCTGAAGAAAAGTCCTATAGTGATCCTAACTTAACTCTCTAAAAGCTTAGGTGATGAAAATAAGGGCAAACTTATGGTATTTGACATACATTGATTGGAACTTCTTTCTGAGAGTGAGTGTCTCTTAACCATTCCCACATTGACATACTTGATTTCATATATAAGTGAGGAGGGACTTCTTCGTTGTAAGGGCACATGGGTTGTATTGCTGGCTGCTTACTTGTTAAGGTAGTGTAACTCGTACATATGCGTGGTTGTTTGTTACTCATGTGATGCCATAGCTTGATTTTTTTGTGTCACATTGTTGACTTTTATTAATATACACAGTTGGATTTAAAGTGATTTAACTTAAAGCGTAATATGTTTTGAACTAAAATTGATGATTGACTGTCATAGGTATCTTATGTTTATCTTGGTTAATCATCGTAGTATGGTATTATGCAGTTTATTGAGGATAAGCAATTGTTTTAAGTTGAGGGTGTTGATGTTCCGTCTTTTGATGAAACATTATGCATTTTTTTCTTGGGAAAATTGTATGTTTTCAAGCAACCAAGGTTGCATTTAATGCTGGATTTTAGTGTTGCAGGGTAAGGAACTAGCTGAAGGAGAAGACTCAGGAAATTAGTAGAAAAACACCACTTACGGTTAAAATGGTGGACCACCAATCTTGCGACGGACCACCAACTTGACTACCAGGCCCAAAACAGAATCCAGGATTTCAAAAGACCGAGTAAAGATCAAAATGGTGGACCACCAGTCTTGCGATGAACCACCAACCTGACCACTAGGACCAAACAAAATCTGGCATCCTGAAACACTCAGCTATGACCCATGTGGTGGACCACCAGTCTTGCGACGGACTACCAATTTGGCCGTCAATTTGGATGCGGTTTTTCTGAATTCGAATTTTAAATCCTTTTTACCTGGGAACATATAAATACTCAGTTTTAGGTTTTATTAGGGACCTTTTGACCTTTATTGGAGAGTTCCCATACTTGAAATATTTTGTACATAGTTTTTCTCTGAGATTCATTCTAGAATTATGGATCTAGATTCCATTATCATTTTCTCCATTGAAGATTGAAGAACAATAATTGTGACTTTTATAAGTAAATTCTGAATTATTTTATGAATAACACAATAATTTTTTCTCTTTCTATGATGGAGATGCGTGGCTAAGCTCCCATAACTAGGATTATGGGAGCCTTGATGCGAATAGCTGATTGGGGGTTGTGAATCTAGGAGATTCCCATGATTAATTGAAATTGCATAAACCGTTCTTCACTTTAATGATTTTTCTTGGTTGCAAACTCTAAAAGTGAGCCCAAGAACATCACTTGTTCGAATAGAAAAATGTTTGTTGGGAAAAGAAAGGATTTACATAAATCTAAAGGCTTTAACCTTTGGATAGAGGGTAGATGCCTTAACCGGATGAACCTATGTGAGAATCTAGTTGAATAAATAATATGTTTCTTAAGTTTGAAAGAATTAAGGGATAAGCTACTCAGTTAGGTTGAGTAACTAATAGGTAAACCATAGAATTCAATTACTCTTGCAATTAGAATTGTTCATTGGGAATTCAAAATAGTTCACAACCTTAGCTGCTTTAGCATCTTGGTAATCATAACTCTAGTTTGACTACTCTTAATGAATTACTATTTGCAATACAATTTACAGTTGGATTTCTTTCTGTGACTATCATTTGAATACAATTGATAAATCAAAACCCCATTATTATTCTGGAACCTTTGATCAACAGTCTAATAACAACCATAATACTTAGTAAACATAGTATTCCCCGTGGGATTCGACACCCAAACCAGTTGGGTTCTATATTTAACAGCGACCACTTATACTTTCTAACAAGAGTTTTAATTTGGGCGTATCAGCAGGCAAAGTTAGCTGAGTCGATATAGACAATAAACCGTCGAGCAGTACTCTATGGAAACCAAAATAGAGTTAGGAGAGGCTGACCTCAAGTGATCCCTACATATTAGTATGTTCTGCCATTTGAAGATGATGAAGAGGATCTGGGATACATTGAGCCGACAAAGACTGTAGCTATCATTCCACCTGTTTTGCCCACTAATGTTAAGTTCAACATTTCTAGTGCTATGATTCAGCTCATATACTTAAAGGCTATGTTTGCAGGGTTTTCTACAGACAATGCAAACATGCATCTGGCGCATTTTACTAGGATCTGCACTTCATATACCATACTTGGGGCAGATCAGGAAGCATTGAGACTGAGTTTGTTTCCCTTCTCTTTTACCGGAGAAGCATCTTTATTGCCAGGGAAACTTTCAAAAGTGTCTATCACTACATAGAGCGATTTACATAGATAATTCTTGAATAATTTATTTCCTCTATCCAAGGTATTGCAACTCAAGGACGAGATTTCTAACTTCAACCAGCTGCAGTCAGAATCTATGTGTGAGGCATGGTTCAGGTTCAAGAAGAAGCTTAGCATGGTGACCAACCACCGAATTTCAGGGACAAACTTGTTGGAGGTCTTCCACAAAGCCTTGACTATCAGTTGCAGAGCAATGGCAATCACTATCTTCAGAGTAGCCTTCATGAGATTATGATGGGAGATGGCTTCGAGTATTATGGATCAGATCTCATTAACTAGCTGAGGGTGGCAAACTCAGGAGGTTTAAAGAGGTGAAAAGAAGGGAGACTGAGGTACAGTCACCATTCCATGTTCTATTGGGTCCTATGACATTAATTAGGCTCTATGCAATATGGGAGAAGGAATAAATGTAATGCCATTATTGATATACAAGTTATCAGGTTGGTTCAACATAGCATGATAAGCCTATGGAGTTGAGAAACTGGGGGGAATACAATCCTAGTATTCACCAATCTTGATCACAACCAAAGTTAATATTTTCTCTTTATTCAATATTGCCATTCAAATCCCCCCATTTACTTTTCCAGTTTTGCTCATTGATTACATCATCTTAAATCTACGAGTCCATGTATTCCCTTAGGATTTGACCCCAACCTTTGTTGGGTTACTATATTTTGACAACGACTATGTTATCATCTAAGAGGAGGTGTTGTTTGGATGTCATCAAAATATTATTTGGAAGTTATCACATAGCTCGGATAGTGCAACACTCAATATGACCTCCCATTTGGCCTCTGCCTACTCAATTCTAGTCCTAACCCTTAATCTCATTTGCTCATAGAGGGTAGTCATTTTAGTCTTAATAGGCCTCACCCTAGCATCGATGGACCTCTGGCTTTCCAGTAAGCTCTGCAAAAACTCTCTAGTTAGAGTGATCATACTTGAAGTAGGAGCTGTAGTGGATGGGCGAGTAGGCTCTGAAGGTACATCCACTGGCTCTGAGGTCAAAGCCGAGGCTGAAGAAGAAGTGTTGGTGTACCCTTACCTTGTGTATTAGAGTTTAGAGCCTCTCCTTGTTTCCTTATATTTATGTCAATACTAACACTCACATCACCTTGATATGCCTTATCAGGTTCTATGGAAACTACCGAGCCCTCAGTCTAGGCCTGTGGTACTGCTGCCTGCTATCTCGATCTCCTAAAAGTGCTTGGACGTGGCAGATCCTTCATAGTCTTTTTCTATAAAGCCATCATTGTAAGTATGCTATCGTCTACTCCTGGGATCTCAGACACTCTAACCTCATCACACCACCTCTGAATTATTTAGGGGAATGGAAAATTAGTCAACTCCTTAAATGCTCTGTCATGTAATTTATCCTGAGGATGGTAGCAAAATGAACAGTAGATCCATCCATCATTAAAGAAACCAGTAGTGCTCCCTCCCATGTTAATGTATTATCCAAAGCAGTGGGTATCAGTTGGTATCTAACTAATAACCATCAAAACTTGGCTTCATATGTTAATAGGCTCTTCTTGATTACAGTAATCCCCTCAATCCATGGGGTTGCATCACCCAATGGTGAAATATAACTGGCTATTTATCTGGATATCTTAACCCTCTTTTATCGTTACTTAGTCTCTTGCATGATATATTGATCATATGCGACCCTCAATCTGTGGTCACACTTAGCTGTAGATGCAAGAGTAGTGTAATCTGGGCTGAAGATAACTCTGCGGATAGTCTCTATCGAAAATATCAACTTCGATCCCTCTAACCAATGTATGATCAAGTTGTGGCTGCCTCACAAATCTCACCAGGCCAGGATATTTATGCATAGGAATGACTACCGTAGCTCTGTAGGATGCAAAAAATTCTTGTACCATAGTCGGGCTGTATGAACCGAGTGGCTTTATCATCCACTCTAGATGATATCTATCAAATGTTTCCCATAACTGTGGTACTCGATTTATACCCGATAGGTCAATCCGACGCTTCTCATAAATGTACCTCGTAGGCCTGCCTGCCTTTCGAACATAATTGTTAATAGTAAATATCTCCTGCATCCCTTCCATATACCACCTCAGATATCCCTCTTTGAGAGGTGCATCTAAGGCATGTGTGGAAGCGGGACTTTACCCCTGCTGCACTGACTCATCTTGGGTAGCCTTCTCTATACACTTCTCAGATTAGGGTATATCTTTCTGTTGTACATGAGTAGCGGTACCCTCCTCAGACTGGGGCATCGCAGATGGTTCCTTCTGCTCTACCTCCTCGAATGAATCCTGCGACCCCTCCTTAGACTAGGGGTCCTGAGCAGCAATCTGTGGAGTAGACTCAAAATCCATCTCCTCCTCATCATCATCAGCAGTAGGTAAAGGAGTGTATGGCGGTGATATCCACATTGCTTTATCCTTGGCCGGGCTGTAACTGTCTAAGCAACCTGGCGTATTTGTCCTCTCGTGATTCCTTGTGTCACCCCTACTACGGTGTCTCTACATCGCTGCCTTGGGTACTCCTCCACTAAACCACTAGGCTTGGAAGACTCTGCCCGTCTTCTCGAAGTACTGACCTTCATCTTCTTCATAACTTTAGGGGCTATATGTATCGGAAAAAATAGTTGATAGTTTCCAACAAAAGTGAGGGATAACAAAAGTTGAAGAAAAACTCAAAATTTGAAAAGTTTGAATTTTTCCTTGATTTTCACATCACTATAACCTATTTTAAATCCCAATAAGTCTAATGTGCACTTGCCTATCATAATCACAACTTTCAAAGCAAACAAATATGCTCAACTAGTGGTATTACTTTTATTCGTTCGAGTCCAACTCCCGATTGGGGCCAAACTTTAGATTTTTCTTCAAAACAAGGCCCTACATTATGATTTTAGGCTACTTCAAGACTCCTACACACAAGCATGATATATTTTATATATTTTGCAATGGAATACACATATCAACTTGTTTAAACAACAAATCAATCAATACATGAACTTTAGGAGCCGAGAAAGTTACCTCTTTTATGATGAATTGATAATGAAAAATGAAGAACTCAAGCAAAACCAAAGTTAGAACTTGTTTTTACCATGTTGTCAAAAGTTGGTATCTCAAATAAGTGTCAATTTAGCCTTTACTTAAGTGTGGGGTTAGTTTGTGTTTTAACAGAGAATTTTAAATTCAAAGAGAAAAGTAAAGTTTTGAGGATTAGAATAAGTTAGAATGAGGTTAAGATTGTTTAAATATAGGTGGGGGCTGTTTTAGGTCATATCTAAGTATTGGTGGGCTCAAAATTTAAATTAAAAAGTGGGCCTAATTTGACCTAGCCACGGCTTGTACCTGCGGCCACCACTTGCGGTCAGGCTTTGGGCACAGGTGCCATCTACAGCAAGCCAAGTAAAAATTTTGGCCTACTTTCCTACAATCCAAACTTTGCATTTTGATACTTTTCCAGCTACTTATGGTCCCGTAACCTCAGTTTGAGGTCCCAAAAGTAAAATTAGATGCCAAAGTCCATAACCTTTATTTTTTATCCTCAAAATTTTAACTTTTCAACTTATTACTCAACTTACTGTGTGGGACTTGTGACCATGATGTGTTGATCACACAGTCTACTTACCTAAAAATCGATGAATATAGCATTTTTGACCATATTTCAGGTAAGTCAAAAGCTAAAATTTGATAAAAAGGAAAAACAACAAAAAATATGAACACTAAAAATAGTGGGTTTCCTCTCACTCAGTGCTTGATTAACATCGTGGCATGAAGTGGCTATATTGGTTACTCATAATTCACCAACAAGCCCATGGGTTGCCTCTTATGCAGAGCTTGATTTGAAGTCGCGACATGACACGGGTATCTTGACTACTCAAAATTCATCAAGACACCCATAGGAGTATCCTTCAGGGTCATCAATACAATCAATCACTGGCACTACCCTCATGTCGGTTGGCTACTTCATTGATTTTCAGATGTTGAATATAGCTTCTTTATCATCAACTTTGGATTTCAGCTCACCTTTCTCCATGTCAAATATGGCTTTACCTATGCCCATAAATGATCTTCCCAATATAATGGGCATTTTGGTGTCAACCTTATAGTCTAGAATGACAAAGTCAGTAAAAAATATGAAGTTATCCACCCTCATGTTCACATCAAATGAAATTCCCACAGGCTTCTTTACTGTACAGTTAACATCAACAACCATATCAAAGTTAGTTATAGAGGGTTTAAGCCCAATTGATTAAATACGGCCAGCAACATCAAATTAAGGATGGCTCCTAAATCACACAAGACTCTGGCAAACCGAGATGAACCAATAGTGCATGGTATAATGAATGCTCTGGGATAACCCTTTTTTGTGCCAAATACCTAGTCGTAACTGTACTGTAGTGGTTGCCTCTGGTTTGGAGTTTCTAACATCTGCTCGAACTGGTGCTCCAACTGCTTGATAGTAGTGGCATATGACTCAACCTTCTAGGTCAACCCTGAAATAACAACCTTAATCTCCTTAAGGCTGATCTCTCAATTTTCTTGACCCTTTACTAGCTAACCCAACATCTATTCCAATCTGGATTTTACATCTCATCTGCTAGGTGGAATGTACCTATCTCTCTTCACTCTGTAATCATCCTTTTTCCTCCAGTTACCAGCTCACTCTATGCTATGGTCTTTGTATCTGTCATAGTAGTTTTGCCCTTAGTTTCCTTGCCCTTGGTCTCGAAAACCGCTAATTGACAATCAATATAATTTGCTTCCTCCTCTAATTATGACTCACAAGCTTTGGAAGCTGACCCTTGTGCTGCTACTACGTTCACTTTCTTAAAATTCGCTGCTTTAAGCTGCTTTCCTAGTACCTTTAGATCAGTTCTTAGCAATGCAATATCTTGTGCTACTGTGTCATCAGCTACTTTCTAGTTGCATGAGGCACCAATATCATAAGTGCTAGATCCCCTCTCAGCCTCTTGAGTTTTCCACCCTTAGTTGGTAAGTGAGATCTAATCTAATATCTCTTAAGCTGTCTTTTAGCGTAGTCTCATAAAAGCTCCTCCAGATATGGTATCTACCATAGCTCTGGAAGTGATGGTTAGGGCTCTGAAGAATATCTCCAGTAAGCTCGTCCCTGATAATTGATGGTTGGGTACCATACTTAGCTTCTTTTTTAACCTGAACCAAGCCTCATACATAGAATCTGACTGCAGCTACCTAAAATTATAAATCTCATCCTTAAGCTGCAACATCCTGGATAGAGAAAAGAACCTGTTCAGGAAATTCCTACGCAACTCATTCCATATGGTGATAGAGCCTCTTGGCAGTTCCCCTAACAATAAAGATGCGTCTCCTGTATATGAGAAGGGGAGCAACCTCAGTCTGAGTGCTCCTAATTTACCCCTGGTTTGTGTATGACCTGAAGATCCTGATAAAATTGGCAAGGTGTAATTTTGCATTATCTGTAGGTAGACCTTTAAGCACACCCTTTACATTTAGAAGTTGGATTATTGCGCTTGTGAAGTCAAACTTGATGCCTGGGGGTAAATAAGAAGTACAATTGCTCTAGTATCTGCCGGCTTAATGTATTCCAAATATTCTTCATCATCAATATATGGATTCACATACTGATATGTTGGGATTACTTGAACATTTGAACCTCTAGCCCTATTCTGGTTTTCACCGAGTGCTGCTCGATAGCCTGTTGCTTGTTTCTACTCAACTAGCTCTGCCTTCTAAGCTACTCGCTGGGATTCTTCAATTGTTCTCCTTTTGGCTTCAACTTGAGCTAACTGCTCACTAGTCTGACGATAAAAAATAGCTTGTACTCCTTCGGGAGGAGGGGAAGGTACAACATCACGAACCCCTTGATAGGTTCATTTAGGATCCTTTATAGATTCAAATTCAGGGGGGGTAAGGGATTGCCTTTACTTTGTATGCTAGGCATACATCCGCGTATACCCAACTACAAACTAAAAAAAAAAACCCCAAAAACTTCAACAACATCTAATCATAAATCAACATTGTGTTTCTCAGCAACGTCGCCAATATTTTGATGATATCCAAACAATACCTTCTCTTAGATGATGATACAGTCACTGTCAAAATATAGTAACCCGACAAAGGTTAAGGTGGAATCCCAAGGAAACACATGGAAATGTTAATCTCAACAGTTGTAGTCAATAGGCAGAGCAAGAAAAGTAAATGGGGGGTTTTTGTGTACTAATCTCGAGCAAGTAACTATTTTGACTTCAGTTGTTATTAGTGTAGGTGAACACTAGGATTGCATTCCCCTTGGCTTCTCTACTCCGTAGGCTTATTATGCTTTGTTGAACCAACCCAATACCTTACAAACAAAATCGATAAGTTATGTACCTTCTAAAGTCTTTTGGACGAGCAGAATGATTTTACCCTTTACCTTTTGAGTCTCAGGATGATTCCTTACTAACCCTTATCTTGATCCTAGTTAACTATTACCTTTTGATTCTCTAATTATTAGATAAAATCTAACTATTTTACTAAGATAGAACCTAGAAGCATGGATCAACAGTTAAACTCAAAATTACTATAGTCTTTATCTTTTCCTAGTCACTACTCCTTTTTTGGAGTAAGCATCAATATCTAGGTAGGATCCTAATGTGTGCACCCATTAAGAAAACTATTATAATGAATATAAATAAATACATGTATGGGTATCGATTCAGTACAACAACACTTTTCCTACTTAGTCAATCCACCAGGGTTTTCACAACCCTAGCTATGGGGTTTAGCCACTCATGCTTGTGAAGAAATCAATAACATTCATTGTTGAAAGCATAGATGAAATCACAATGATAAGAAGTGTAAAAACCTTCAACCGTAACTGAATTAATCAACTGAAGTTAATACCAGAGAATCCCAAGATCAAAATTGAATCTTGGAATAAAAAGATATTTGTGAATATCAAAAGTGCATGACTCCTACTAAAGCACATAAAGGGTATTTATAGTACACGAGAAAACCATAAAACCAAAGCCTGAATAAAATAGGAGAAAACTGGGTCGGTGGCCACATATGGCCTGTACCTGTGCTCTAACCCTGGTGCAGGTAGTACCTATGGTCCTGACCTTGGGCACATGTACAGGGCACAGGTAGTGAATAAAAAAATTCTGCAAGTTCAGCTCTCGAGATTTTGGAATCTTCTGGCACTTTCTTTGCCTACCTGCGGTCCGTAGGTCCTACTTGCTATCCGTAGGTTGACTTAGTAGGTGCCGAAAGTCATTTTTTCAGCTTTTCTTCAATTTTCGAACATGCTTTGATTACAATCAAGCCAAAAAGTATCCCGAACATCCATAATTGCTTCCAAAAGTAGCCAAAAACACCCTTTTCACCCTTTTCATGAACTTAGTATTCAAAACATGATTTCCTGCAAAACATATCCAAAATAACCTCAAAACTTGCAAATTTTCCTCGTTTTAAGCATCGAAAGTGCTATGTTTCTATAGTATATTAGCCATTGTGTTCGTGGTGCTTCGAGTGCAATCGTATAAGTCAACCAAGAAGTTAAGAATTGCAATCCCGATATAAAGGTTGCTGTTTGTAGGGACCATATAACTAAGGGTTACATTTATAAGGAGGTTACTGCTTAAGTTGCTCGGACTCTCCAATAATATTATTTCATTCATATCGGATCCTTAAAAAATATACTATTTTGGAGGATCCAACATGGATCCAAAGATATTTTGAAGAGTCCGAGCTAGGTCATTAACAAAAATAGATATGATAACATAGGACCACTATTAGAAATTTTGATAGCATATTATTACGAACATCCAGTTGGTGCTTTATGTAGGTCATTAGTAATTTCATACATAAAATAAATATGTAGGGCGACATCGGATCATCTTGTGTTACTCCCCGAGAAGGGGAGAAAATTTAGTTTGGGAACCATTCTCCAAAACAAAAATACTACTAATGGTGATACAACTCATAATAAGGGTCGTGTTATTGTAAAAAACTTAAGAATCTTAGAGTACGATAGATAAAAGATCATTCAATGATCAACAACTTTTTCTAAGTCTAGCTTGAGCATGAGAGATCTTTTTTTTTTATCTTTAGTCCTATTGATGTGATAAAAAATTTCCTAGACTAATATAGTACTATCATAAGCCCTATGAACTGTAATAAAACTAGTTTGTTGCAGGCAAATAAGGTCAATGAGGAAAGTTTTAATATGGTTAGCAATAATTTTGGTCACAACTTTGTACCTAATATTAGACAAACCAAAAGGCCTAAGAAAATTTTAAAAGACTAATATTTTTGTACTTATGGATTAGGCAAAGGTAAGTATTCTTAAAAGATTTGGGCACTGAATAAGTGGTAAAATTTTAGTCGCAGCAGTCTAAAATACTCTTACTTATAATTTTCCAATGATGTTGGTAGAAATAGGGGTAAAATCCGTCCGGGCCTGGAAGCTTGAAGGGAAGTAACACATTATAAAGCTTATGATTAGTGAAAGGTCTGTCAAGATATTCTAGATCAATTTTAAGAAAGATATAAGCAGTGTTATAATTATCAGTCCTACTAATAGAAACATGTTCTAAAGTAAAATAATTTTTTTTAAATAAATGAAAGCATGGTTAATAATATGATCATGGGTTGTTATCCAATATTTGTCTTCATCCTTTCAATAGGAAATGTTGTAATTCCGTCTTTGATTGACTATAGACATGTGATAAAATTTAGTATTAGCATCCCAATAATTTAGCCAATTTATTCTAGATCGGAGTTTTCAGTAATCTTTCTCAACTTGGAGGATATTATTATAATCCTTGGCAAGGGTTATTTCTAAATTTAAAAAAAAATCGTTATACAATATGAGTCAGAATATTGAATACCACTAAGTCTCGCCACAATTTTTTTTTCTTATGAAATATATCCTAAAGGTGGTTTTACTCTATTCTGTAGTTACATTTCTAAATTGGGAAGTATCTTTAAGGAGGTTATTGTTAGTCCAGCAGGTCTCTACAATATTTTTTTACAAGGGGTGTTTAATCCAAAAATCTCAAGCCTGAAGGGTTAACTACCACGAGGTCTACTAGAGTTCGTAAGAGTAATGTGTAAGAGAGTATGAGAGGAATGGGTCTTAGGCAAATGAGTAACTCTAGAATTATAATATAGTTGAAAGGATTTATCATTAGAAAAAACACAACCTAGTTTTTCCAAAATAAGTCCAAGACTTTTTTCGCCTGTGCTTTGACCAAGTATGCCGACCAACTTTCAACCCCAGGTTTAGTAGATTATAATTATTAATACAAGACCAAAACATATTGTTCCTTTTATTATTAATAGTTTGTCTGCCCCCTCCCCCCAATCTATCCTATTGATATAAAATCATACTAAATTACCAGTCAATAACCAAAGAGTGTCTATAGTTCTATTATAGTTAATTAAATTATACCAAAGTTTAGATCTTTTATTATTTTAGTACTAGCATAAATAGCCAAAAAAACACCAAGAAAGAGAATTAGAGTCTACCTGAATCATTGCATACACTTCTTGATTAGTATGGTTCTTAAGAGTAACTTGGACCATAGGAGAATACCACATCAAAATCATGCCCCCCGAATTCCCAACAGTTGGGACCTCAAAGTAATCATCAAAATCAAATTCATCCTTAAGAGATTAGTGACTATCCTTCTTGGTTTCTAATAAAGCAATGAGCTATGATTCCTAGCGAGCTCCTTAAAATTCCTTTTGAAATTTTTATTGTTCACTTCATTGGTGTTCCACACAACAAAGCTAGTGACTTGGTCTATGAGATTATTGGTTAAGAATGGGATCAAGAATTTCTTGTTCTTTGAGTTGAAGATTCAACAAGGCCTCTATGTTGGAGCCATTATCATATATGTTTTGCTAGATCTTGATTTACCACAGAGCAGAGAATAAAGGAGCATTTCAGGAGATTGTTTAGACAATTATGAATATATTTTTTGTCCTCTTTCTCTGAAAACACTATAAGAGATACATTCTTTGTATTTGAAATTTTGATGAATGAAGCTCTAGTTAGAGAAGTTTTTCCTACTCTTTCTTAAACCATAGAGAGAGTTTGGGGAAAGCCATGGGAGTTAGGGTTTGGGGGGATTAGCATAAACTAGAGTTAACCCACTTGGACTAGTTGAGATTTCCATGAAAAGAATATTAGGTTGTCTGATATTACTTTTGGGGGTAAAATAAAAGTTTGAGAGATGTTGTTCATGATGTGGTAAGGTTTCAGATGGTGGGAAAGATTCTACAGACCTTTCATGGTCTATAGATAGCTTGAAAGTATGGATTGGGATGAAGGATCCATGTTATTTATCAACCATATTTGGTTAACAAAATTTGTTAATGTAATTCTCATCCTCTCTGTCACTAGTTTAGCTAGTTGATTTTTGTTCTGGAGCTCAACAGTTAATTGAGCACCATTTATCTCTATTGTGAATGTGGTTGCATTAGCCCGCTACCCCATTCTATTTATGATAATGGTTGGTAAAGGGGTTGAACGAGTGAAGTTATAATAATTTGTGGAGGGTAGGTTAGTGGAATATGAGTAGTAGTGGGTGGATGTTCAGATTCGGATGGAGCATTATGTACGAAAGAATTGGTGGATGGAGTAGTGGAGATAGATTGATGTTTTGGTGAGAGTGATTTTGAGATCTTGATATCTTGAGAGCAAAGTTGAGAGTAAGAAGCAAGAGTGTTGCTTGGTTGGTTTAAAGGTTACAATAATTATATATCTTTATAAAAAGATATCCCTGTAAGATTATTGGTTTATAGAGATACAAAAAAGAAAGAGTTTGTAAGATTGATATGTTTTAGTGAGAGAAAATTTGAGATCATGACACCTTGAGAGCAATGTTGAGAGTAAGAAGCAAGAGTGTTGTTTGGTTGGTTTAAAGGTTGCAATGATTGTATATCTTTATAAGAAGATATCCCTGTAAGAGTATTGGTTGATAGAGATATGGAAAGGAAAGATTTAGAAGATTGATTTCTTGACAAGTAACCTTTGACACTTGGCAAAAATCTTTTGCCTAATATGTTTGCATGCAAATGGCATTAGTGTCCATGCTCGTTGAAATATCATTAGGAGGGTTGTTTTGCAAATAGGGTGATGTAGGGGCCTAATATATTTGTTCTAGGGGAATATGAGTTAAATTATTATCATTAAGGGGCTCCCTATTAGACGAGTTGACAAAATTAGGATTGTCTTTAGGAATAATACTTTGTTTGTGGGATGAAACACTTGCGGAGGGATAATCAAACATGGTAGTTAAAGAATAAAATTTATTAATAGACAAAAATTCTATTTGAGAGTTAATTCTAATGGTTTCTTTAATAAGTTTATTACAACCAACTGATTGTTCACAGAGGCAGCATTGATTGTACTAGAATTAATAGTAGAAAGTGATTTCTCCACTAACCTTGTCTTGGATTTGTTTTACCTGAGGATTTCTTTTTCTTTGAGAATTGTACTATGTGTCATTCCTCCATATTTGTATTTGATTCTTTTGCCTCAACTGGACTATTAGGAGTGCCTTGCGATTGTGAGCATGAGTAATTTTATAACTGTATTCCTTGACAATATGACCTAGGCATCCACAATTTTTCATAGAAAATTTTCAACCTCATAAATAATTTGTTGCATATGGCTTTCAATATAAATCCAATTAGAATTTGGATTGGCAAAAGAAATCTGAATGTAGAGCCTAATGTGTCTCCCCAGTAAAGTGGAGCTGGTACATACATCTTTTTCTAATAATTTGTCTATAGAATTTCCTACTTTTTGTAGTAGGATATTGTTATAATACTTCGTAGGGAGATGTACCTAAATTAGGTAGGATGAGAAGATAGCTTTTTCGGGAATAAAATTCACTTCCCATTTTTGTTTTGATAGATAATGGCCATAGACAAACCAAGGACCATTATATAACACTATATTCATGTTTTCAGCAGTAGAAAACTTAAGAACATAATAATCCGATCCTAATTTAATAAGAGGTACTTGATCCATAATTTTCCAAAGTCCTTCCATCTTGGTTCTCAGATATTTGTGGGTAATACGTGTACCTATTAACTTTATTGATGAGTGAATATTTTCAAGGAGCATATAACTTTTGGTTATCCTTATGGGTAAGAGTGGTAGTTTTTATTCCAATGGGGGACTCAACTATGCATGCTTCCATAATGCTAGCCGCTGAATTTTTTGAATGAAGAGATTCATTGTAATTTTTTGAGAAAAATGTGTAAAAAAATACTTGTACTTAGGAAAAATTTGTAGTTACATACCCTAAAATTTGTAGGGATCCTATGACCCCACCCCCCCAGACTATTTTTTACTACATTTAACTGGCATATATTTGCACCTTATCAAACATTTTTTTTCTTACGCGTTCAATGTGCGTAAAATACACGTAGTGGTCCAAGTGAAAAATATATGCCAGTTAAATACGGTAAAAAATAGTCAAGTGGGTCATAGGACTCCCACAAATTTCAAAATCTGTAACTGCAAATTTTACCGAAATATAGATACTTTTTGTACCTTTTCCCCCAATTTTCCATGTCAACATCAATTATATTTTTAGAACCCAATAGTCTTATTTTGCAGTTGCTATCAATTGATTTGTCTGGGGGCTTTGGTGGATTTTTATAGGGATGTGGAAGACAAGAGGTTTTTTTCTGCACTATTGAAGAAAAATGTTTAGCCTAGTAAAACTTTTAGAGACAGAAAGCTAGATAGAAAGCTAGAGAGAAGGTATAGGAGAAGTCATAATTATGTTACTTCACCCAGCTAATACTTAAGTATAAAAAATTAACTTAAAGGGTTGTAGAAACCCTGAGGGTTGCACCACACAATGAGGGACCAGGCCCCTCAAAGTCAATCACAGGTAATCGAACACTAAAGTGTAGGAAAACTAAAGGTTGTGTAGGAAAAGAACAACACACAAGATTTAACGTGGAAACCTCTTTGCTCAAGCAAGGAAAAACCATGGCTTGCCCTTACAAGCACCCAAGATATCCACTACAATCAACCCCTTGAATATAGACTCGATTTCAGCCTAACTCTAGGCTCCTCCTACTAGTAGTAACTCTCCTACAGCCTCAACTTGGCAACTCTTCCAAGACTACCTAAAACTGATTAACTCTAATCAGTATCAAACTTAGGCAACTCTACCTAAGCACACTCTATGAAAAGAGAAAATATCACTACTCTTATAGAATGAGTAATTCAATTATAAATTAAAACTTACTCAAGACACTCTATAATTCAGCACACACATATGGCAAAAGAGCTTGAGTAATATAAGATATGGAGTTTTTGCCTTTCTGTCTCTTCAACACTCTTTTTGTGTTTGCAAAAACTATTTGATGAAGAAGTATTTCTTTTCTTTTATAGATGAGTGATGATTAGGGCTGAAATATCATTGGACCAGGTGTCCTAATCAGTATGAGCAACACCTTGCAGTTTGTTACACAAGAGGACAAAATTGTACAGCTACACGTGCCAGCTGTACTATAGTTATGAACATCTAGGGACCTGGTTCCTTGTAGTCATCTGCTCATCATCAAAACTACAGATAGTAAACTTTCCCCTTTTCAATGATGACAAACCAACCACAACGCTTTGAGCATCACTACATATCCATCATATTTAATTAGTGTGATTACCACTATGAAGATGAATATTCCCTCTATCGTCATGCTTCTACTATCATGCAACACAGGGACTTGGTCCCTTGTTATCATTTGCAGCAAAAACTCTGAGCACATTTGATTTCCCCTATCACTGTGAACCATTATTCATTTATTTGCTTCCTCCTACCATTATGCGCCATAATTCATCTGGTGTATTTGCATACTTCCCCCTATCAACATGCCTTCTTTTATTCGTCTATCCAGCACATCACTTACTTTCTCTATCAGTATGCCATTTAAATTTGCAACTCAACTTATCATAGACATCTGTATCAATTGCACCTGGTACCTAGTCCCTACTACATGAACTTAGTATTCCCTCTTTTGGAATCATTGAAAAGTGAGTACAGTAAATCAAGAGTAAAATAAGCACAAATTAGTTAACTCATGGTCATTGAGGCAACATTAACATGAAGAATAACTTTACAATTTAAATGGAAAAAATATAACACACAAAGAAAATATTCATTCATAAATAGAGTATAATTATTATTACAGTGCATAATTTAAATATTCTAGGGAAAAAGCTGCAGTAATCAAGAAAGATTAACAAGTAAAGGACTAGGAAAATTTTTTGAAGGAGTAGGGTCAGGTTGTTGTTGAGATGCCGTATCTCTGCATTTAGTCTAAGGTCCTTATCATTTAAGATTAACACCCTCATCTTTAGTTCAACATTCTCAGTTATGAGCATTTCTGAGACACATGGGCTTCTTTTGGAGAGATGCTTAATTTTCACCTGGAGCTTGCTAATTTCTTCATCTTTGGTAGCTAGGTTGAACTTTAGTTCTTCCATTTCCTTGTTAAACTCCCTTTGAGAAATGCTACCTGATTTAACACATTAAATTTTGGCCAATGTCTTCATGCCAAGTATTTGTAGCACAGCCCCACGGGTTCCATTTTTACAGACAATACCAAATTGGTCAAATACCTTGTTTAACAAATATCCATAAGGCATCCTATGTTGTCTATTTTTCCTAAGAACCACTTTGTGAATGTATTCCATCATTAAAGTAGGTAGATTAATGAATTCAAAGCTAATAGGGCATTCCATCACATACAAATCAGTGGCTGAGGCAATGTTTTTCTTTTGTGATCTAGGCAGAATCACCTTGTTCACAAAGTCAACGACCAATTGAAACTTACTCTTAAGTGATTTCCTCTTTACTGTAGCCATAGATTTACCTTTAACCTTCGATGCATTATCTAAGAATTTTATTGAAGGCATCTACTTTGAGATAGTTCTCACACCATATATAGAAACTTTTAGAATTCTTCCCAGTGTTTCTTCATTTAGCTTTATTTTCTTTCTTAGACCTATGCAGTCAGATTCAACCCATCTTCTGAAAATTCCAAAGTAAAATATTCCCTAACTATTTTTCTAAAAATAGTGGGAATAGGTCCTTCCATGAGATGCATCCAACCTTGATGTTTTACCAACTCAACTAGTTCTATCATACCAGGTTTTGTTAGCACATTTGAATAAAAAATCCTTCCAGTTAATACCTTTTGATTTTTTCAAGAACCCATTTCTACCTTTCTTGGAAAAACCTTACTGTTCTCCCCATTCTTTCTTTTAGTATAAGTGATCACAAATTCTTTTTCAGCTACTTTCTTTTTTTTTGGGATAAGGTCCCTCAAGTGTGAGCAACTTCTCAGTAAAACTTCCAGACCATTTTTTAGAAATTCTTGGTATTTTACTAACATTGTTTTTCTTATGATCAACTATGCTCTTTTATGGGATATTTGACAATAATATGAGGTTTTTAGCAACACATCTTTCATCCACCACAACACTATCAGAATAGTTTTAAGGATCCAGGGATGATTTTTTATCAACAAGTTGAATGATAAGGAGTTAGGCTTTGGAAAATTAAGAACAGAAGGATGTTTTTCAGAAAGGTTTGGGAAGAGATTTTTAACTACGCTAAGCTCAAAATCCTTTGAAGAACATGAAAATGGGAGAGCTACAGCCATTAGAAAGGTTTTTTTCTTAGAAGGGCTATTTGGAATTTGGATTTTCTTTTTTGATACGAGAAGGAGTGAGTGCAACAAGATTTAAGGATTAATGAGGACCAGGAAGGGTTTTATTATGGGAACAGGATATGATCAATTTCAGATTTTTGGTGACTGACCTTCCCTTTTAGAAGGGCAACCTTTTTCTGACACAAGAACAGGAAGGACATGGCTTTTTCTTGATCAAACAGACAAAATTTGCAAATACAAGATACTAACCTGAGAGATGGGACCAGGTCCCTCACTAGTTTGTGTGAATCTTCAACTTTGTGCTTGTCATATCTGTCCACCTCTAAAGTTATTCCCATAGGTGTATACCTGCAGAGGTATGTTACTGAGTTAGATCAACATGTACCTAATTTACCAAGGATACCTGCCTCCTGAACATAGCAAAATTTTGGAAGAAAAGCTGATCCATCTAGTAAGTCAGGCTGATACAACTTGTTAGTTTTTACACACCATTTTATTTTAGAAGTTTTCCTGAAGGTAGGTCTAAGGACTAGTTCCCAGACTTATCATCCTTTGAATCTTCAAGGTTCCTTCTGCACTACTTTAGACTAGCCAACATCTTTCAGAATCTTTTCATAACTTTGTGAGCTCATCTTTGGGATAAGAATGCTGAAAAAGCCATGCAATTTTTTACTTAGGATCTTCTTTGCACTCTTTCCTGTAGATGTGAAGTTATAATGTCAAGGGATATAAGAGGATATGTATTTCCAGTTTGATCCTTTAAGATGAATTCCACTAGGACCAGGTCCCTGTGAAATCTTGACTAGACACTTTTTGGAATTCCTCTATTTGAGTTGATATTTATGATTGAGATCATGGATCATCATTCATAATCTTTTTCTACATTATTAGCCTCTTGACTATTCCCATCAGCTATATGTAATTTTTGACCCTTTTTACTTATTCATATAAGACACCTTTACCTTGAAGTGTCTCAGGGAAAAGAATATAGTCAGACCTTCCATTCATAGCCTTGAGCAATTACATATCAAGAAGATAGTTTTGATTGCAAATCCTTTTTCCCTCCTGCACTTATAATCATTTGTTAGACTTGGGAACCTATTTGAGTTTGAGTTCTCAGAGGACAGAGGTGTGATTAAATCCTTCTTTGTCCATCTAGGTAATGTGAGCTTCTTTATATTCTTTCAAGGTCTCAAACCTTAAGGATAGGTTCTTCCCTGGTGGACATGTCTAATGTTTTTCATTCTTGCTTTGGATAGCTTTGACAGTCTTCTTTCAGGTGTCCATCTCTTCCATAGTGAGTGTACAAAAATTTATATGCTTTGTTTTTGACATTTTGAACAACTTTGCTTTGTGACCTAAATGATTGAGTTTTGTGCTGATACCCAAGGACCTTACCATTAATAATTCCTTGAAAAGTTAGGTTAGAAAGGATTTGTAAAGTCTATTGAAGGGATTTTTTAGTTCTTCCCTTAGACGGATCAGGTCCCTCTCTAATTCTTCATTCTTCTAAAGTGAAGACATAAGATATTTTTGGGAATCATCAAATTTTTCTTCAATCTTAACCTAAAAATTTAATGCTTCTTTCTTCACCTTACTTTCAGAAGCATCTACTTTCTCCAGTTTACTCACTAAGCTCAGATTTTAAAATTTTAGCTTAGCAACTTGCTCTTCAGTTTCAGATATTTAGAGAATTAGAACAATTAAATCAAGCTCTTGACTTTCCACTTTTTCTTCCAGAGTAATTTTTTTTTGAGTCATTTCACACATAGAGTCAATCAGCATATTTGCAGGCCTTTTTATCTTTCTAGTAGAATAGTTGTCCAAGTTTTCTTTAAGGTCAGAAAGTGTCACCTTATTTTCTTCTTCATTTTTAGTGTTTGCCATAAAATCAAACAAGGAATCAAAGTTCACTTTCTTATCCTCCAGTGCAAGTATAGAAACATCTGCAGACTTCTCAGCTTCATCAGATTCATTGGAGGAGTCACCCCAACTAGCAAAGGCTTGTTTAATTGCAAAATCAGCCGCAACTTGTCTTCTTGTTTTTACAGGGACCTGGTCCCTGTTCTTTCCATTGTCACCTCCAATATTGAGATACTTCTGATAGTCTATTTTGTGCATTGTACAATCTTTTATGAAATGATTAGGACTACCACATTTGTGACACACTTTCATAGTGACACCTTTTCTGTTGCTATTTCCACTTCTTTGGAACTGGCCACTTTTGCTCATAGATCTAACAATTCTTTTTTCCAAGTAGGCAACATCAGTGTTTTCTTCATTTGGCTCTGATTTTGAAGCTTTTAAAGCCAATTTTTTTTCTCTTTTTACTTTCTTCTTCTCTTCTCTTCTCTTTCTTTCATGCTGAAGGTTTCATATTAAGTGGTCAACATATCAACTTTTGAATCCTTTACATTAATGGTTCCCTCATGAGCTGTCTTCAAGTAGTTTGAGATTTCCTTAGCTATTTCACAAGCTGAAATCTTGCTGTATTCATCTGGCCTTATACCTCAGACTAGCAATTTCTTGTACTTGTAATTGTTTTCAACTTTCTTTCTATCTTTATCATTGAATTCCTTCCTGCTTTTGACAACCATTCTTGTTACTTCTCCTTCTTTGACATCTGTAACTAGAGCATGAGGACCATCAAGAATTATGTCCATTAGTTCACTATCCTCAACCATAATGAAGTAAACATCCTTGTTTTCTACCACCCATAGTATTGTCCATTAAATCTAGGTGGTCTGGTGGCAGATTGCCCTTCTTCCAGGTTAGGTGGAGCAGCCATGCTAACCAAGATACTCTAGGTATGAACCTTTTAGAGTTTTTTGGTTCTGATACCAATTGTAGAAACTCCGAGGGTTGCACCACACAGTGAGGGACCAGGTCCCTCAAAGTCAATTATAGGCAATCGAACACTAAAGTGCAAGAAAACTAAAGCCTATGCAGGAAAATAACAACACACAAGATTTAACATGAAAACTTCCTTACTCAAGGAGGAAAAACCACAGCTTGCCCTCACAAGGATCCAAGAGATCTACTATAATCAACCTCTTGATTACAGACTCGATTTTAGTCTAACTCTAGGCTTGTCCTGCTAGTAGTAAATCTACTACAACCTCAACTTGGCAACTCTGCCAAGACTACCCAAAACTGATTAACTCTAATCAATATCAAATTTAGGCAACTTTACCTAAGCACTTTCCAAGTAAAGAGAAAAGATCATTACTTTTATAAATTGAGTACTTTGTTTACAAATTAAAACTCACTCAAGACACTCTCTAATTCAGCATACACATATGGTAAAAGAGCTTGAGCAATATCAGATATGAAGTTTTTGCCTTTCTCACTCTTCAACACTATTTTTGTGTTTGCAAAAACTATTTGATGAAGAAGCATCATTTTCCTTTTATAGATGAGTCATGATTAGGGCTGAAATATTATTGGACCAGGTGTCCCAATCAGTACGAGCAACACCTGTCAGTTTGTTACACAAGAGGAAAAAACTGTGTTGTCACGCGTGCCAACTGTACTATAGTCATGAACATCCAGGGTGAAGATCTTTAGCAATATTATTTGTACTTTTTGCCCTTCGAGATAATTTTTTATTTTACTTTTTTTCCTTTAATTACTATTCCATTATATTTATAATATATAAGATTAAGTATTCATGTTATATATGGTAAGAAAAAAAATATATGCTAAACATTTTAGAAAAAAGAATAATTAAAGAGTACTAATATATATGGTAACTACAATTTGTAAGAAGTCTTTATATTTTATAGTTGTAAATCAATTTAAATATTTTCTTATAGAATTATTTATTTGAAGGATGTAGTAAATAAAAGTTTACAATTCTATTAAACCAATGTTTTGCCCACAATTCATTTTAGGTTTATCAATAACATGCTTTTTCTTTTTTAGTTTCCCTTCGTCCCTTTTATCCTTCTTATCGTGAAAGATGCGATTTTTTGTCATGAAAGATATTATTTTTAGTGTGACTCAGTATTAATTATTTACTAGTGTATCTATCCGTGCTTCGAAAAGTTATAAAAATTATTCTACAAATATAAAATTATAGATCTAATTTATACATTTCATGTAAAATATTTTTCATATTATTTTATATATGAAAGTATTAATGTTTGAGAAATTAAATACTTTTTCTATCCTAATTTTTTAATTCTTATATATTATGAATTATTGACTATGTTGATTTGTTATATTTTTGTATAATTTATATATATAAAAATATTATCATAATAATTTTCAATAATATATATGCAAATTCCTATAGAAAAATATCACGAAGCACCTCCACTTTTATGAATTAATGCACTGTCTTCCTCTTTTATTTTTCTCCAACTACTATTTATATTTATAAGCACATGATTAAAAAAAAGTGAATTATCCAACTTCTTACTACCATTGACACAAAAAGAAGTTGCTACTTCACTTGAATGATATCTTTTATTAAAAAAAAAAATCAAAAGATTAAGTTACTTAGTGAATAGTTTTAGATTCCTCATTACTCATAATAGTGATTTTTAAATGCATGAATGTATATAATAGGGATAATACCCACGAAAATAACTGAATTTTGATCGGATTTCTAGTTGAGCATACTGAACTTTGCGAGGTTCTATTACCCCCTAGACTTGTTTTTTTATTTTTTTATTTTAATGGCATATATCTGCCAACTTTTACATATGCGTGTAATTCACGCACATTGGGCGCGTGATAGTGATAAAAATCGTTATAAAACCTTACTTTTTGGTCAGAAATCCCCTCAATTTTTTAATAAACAATAATTTTTATGTTTTTTTAATTTATTTTTCATTTATATCTTTTTCCTCTTCTCTCTTCTTTCTTTCTTTCTTCTCTTATCTTCAATGGTGCTCCTTTCCCTTCTCTCTTCTTTCTTTCTTCTCTTCAATGGTGCTCTATTGGTGCTCCATGGTTGAATTGGAATTGGGTGATCTTCAACACACCCAATTCAATTACATCAATTTAAATCAATTTCAAAACACACACACCCCAAATTGGTCATCCTTCAATTCCATCAAAATAGCAAAATTAACCTATCATTGCCACCACCAACCAACTTTCAAGAATTAGGAATCAAGATTTTGGTGAAAAAAGCTTGTCACCACCAATCAACTTTCAAGAATTAGGAATCAATATTTTGATTAAAAAAAGCTTGTTTGGGAATGAAGTCTTAGCTCCATTCACCAAAGGAAAATACGGTATACCTCAAATGGTTACAGTTGCCATTCTGCTAAAAAAAAATACGATTTTGGCTTAAAGCAATGAAATCGCCGATTTGGTGAATTATTACAAACTCAAATGAGACTCAAATCTTTTTCAGTTGATATTATCCACAGTTTTATTCCCTTGGAGTTTGGAGTGTTTGTTCTGTGAAAATATTTTCTAATTGATATTCATTATAGAGCTTGTATGTTTGTGGAAACTGATACAAAGAAACTTCAGTGGTCAAGTTTTTACTTGCTATGGTTGTTTCAAGAAAAT